>NW_028279681.1:0-160750 GCF_059751315.1 Micrasema longulum
TCTAGGGGCCAAAACAGCAAATTACTGAGTTCTAAGAATAAGTGTCTCAGAAGAATCTTGGGTGTGGGAGGGTTTAAATTTGTAAGCAATGAAGTAATAAGAGAATGGACGCAGGAAACTCCGGTGACAACTGTCATCAAGCGGAGGCAATACGGTTGGCTTGGCCATGTCTATCTCCGACAGCGTCAGCACTGACTGTTTTACCTCCCGGTTTCCAAAACCAACCTGCCTCTGGTCATGCCGATTGGAAGAGCAGTCAAGCAGCTGAACATTATCACTTTGGAGATTGACATCTTTCACATTAGTGAAACTACGTTTAAGAGGCAAATACTCTTGCTATTAGAGAGTATTATACCTTAATAATGTCGAACCATTGCTCAAGAGTTCTTGGTTTGATATAAAGTTCCAATTTAACGCCTTAAATCATTTGTTATGTTAATTTGTGAATAAATAATTTGAATTTGAATGTGCTGCGGATGCCTCCTGAGAGCCTTAACGACGCTTGCCTACTTTACAATGCATCAGGTTCTCGACGACATCTTGAACGTCCACTGATGACTGTTCGTCGGCAGTTCGTGTCAGAACTATGGGACGCAAACCACACTCGGGAGGATGCACAGAAGCTGGCAGCCGACGTGGAATGGTGATTTTATTAATATCTTCTTTGCGTATTGGGTATTTATCTGTTCCAAAATTCCGTCCGTAGGCTTTTGTAAAGTTCGTCATTGTCAAATATTGTAGCTTGAGATATTGATTTTTTTGGTAAGTAAGGGAGAAACGTGTCTATTTATTATACGTCAGTGGTCATACCCTATCGGGCCTCTTAACACTGAGTACCGGCTGAATACACCTAGAATTTACCCTGTGCCCGGTCCATTTTTGTGAAATTTAATGCTTTGTGAAGGGTTTCTTAAAAGTGCCATAATTATAAAAAATACTGAGTTAAATCAATTAAAACTGCTCAGATTTTTTTTGAAATAATTAAATAAATCATTTTTGTATGATAGTTTTGCCAACATCGGCCTTCATGGAGAGCCAAATTGCGCATTGCAATGTTCGCACATATACAGGGTCTCACTCCTTTTTTGTGCTTTGTATCCCGGAGCCGCGTAAACACGTGGCTTTAATAACCACGCGTTGTGTCCCGATCCCGTGTTTTCACGTGGTTTACCAGCAGCAAAAAAGTACTAATAAAAGTCACTAGATGTCAAAAAAATGCACTTTTTTAGACAGCTGGTAAACCACGTGAAAACACGGGGCCGGGACACAACGCATGGTTATATAATCACGTGTTTACACGGCTCCGGGATAGAAAGTGTAAACCTATGGTCGTGTATATAACAAATAAATCCAAAATATGCGAACGCCAGGTACGGTGGGTGCGGGTGCCCACTTGCCGTATTGCGCTGACCGACGCGACATGATAAAAAATAAAAGGGTTTTTTCAAAGTTATATAAGTTGGCCAAGAAAAGGTTTAAGTGGTTTTGTTAAGGAGTGGGGCCGGGAATGGGGGGGCGTCGCTGTGGGTGGTCCTATTCTTTTTCCGCTAGACGTTGAATGAAGAGGTGTTAACAGCCAGAGCTGTAAATGGATACACCTGATCTTAAATAATTTACATTTCAACAATATTTTGAGTTTGTCCAAATTTTTGTAGACAAGAACTGGATTCAAATCCCTTGGGAGCTGTTTATATTAACATATTACAACAGAGTTGAATAAAGGTTTCAGCTCTTAACCTTCACAAACATCAACAGATGAAAGAATTGAAGGAATATAGATGTTCAAATATAGGCAGAATGGTGAATGTTACACAGTGTGTAAAGTGGCCACTTAAACCAGCCATTGACAGGTCATAAGCCCTGTAGATGCCTAGACTTCTATATTACCTTCTCTTAAATGTTCTTTATCTCTGTTGTAATATGTTAATATGTATAAGTTTGCTTGTATTTTATTCATGGTTTTTAAGTGTTTCTTATTATTTTCTTATGATTCTTGTTACTTGCACGTTGTGGACAGCTATAAATTACTATTGTGTCTATTACCAATATTTCCGGAATGTGTAGGTCAGTCTTTCTCAAATTCAGCGATGACGCCCTCTCATGGGTGCTAAAGGTCTTCAGGGGGGTGGTAGAAGGCCCAGAGAAAATTGGGGGCATTGAGGCGGTCTAAAAGGGCGATAGCTGATAAGAAATATACTTTCAAAAGATACTTAACTCATTAGAGTGCGATTAATATATGTAGATTCAGGCTTAACGTACGTCCCGGTTTTACAAATTGGTCCCGGCCGGTAGGTTATATTGTAACATTTACCATACTGCCTATGTTTAAAAATCCATTATTTTTCAATCTTTCGTTGCTATTAAATATGTTCATATAATATATATATACATACATATATATATACATATATATTTTTTTTTTATTTATTTATTATTTACATACAATATTACATTTTAGTTATATTTTTAAAACATTTTTCAAATTATTTTTTTTTTACAGGACTCACCAAGCCAATGAATATGGTACAATAATAATTACTACTATATATATATACGTAAATTTTAGGTACGATCAAAGCTAGTTATTTACATTAATTAATGTTTGAGCCGATTTTAAGAGCAATGAAGAATTTTGGATGTTTAAAAGCCTCATAGTACTTATTAATTTTTAAACATCTTATTTGGCTTCACTATCATTATTATTGTTCGCCTTCCGCACTGAGTGGTGCACAGGGCACTGCATTGGTAATATAGCAGCTTAGTTCGATCTTCTGTTACGGGCAGGTAGGGCGATTCGCCCTACACTTCAGGTGCCAGTCCAGGAACAATAATATATTTAGTTTCATCACACTTTAAAAACAACATTTTTCAAAAGGGCCTTAACAATGCTAAAAGAACGCTCCACCACTACACAACGAAGCGAACTTATATCTACTCATTTTTCTTATTCGGGATTTTTACCCGAGAGCGGCCATCGAGTCGGATACAGTCACATAACTTTATTCTTCGTCCACCTGCACACCTTCTCGGAGGCAAAATTGTTAACTCCTCAACAAGTTAAATCCAGAACGTACCTATTAGGATTCGGACCTTAGAGGTAATCTAAGATTTGGACAAACTCAGCACAGAACAAACGTCCTAGAGAAATGGAATCTAATTGATTTTGGAATTGTAACTGAATTGTTTTTAAATGACCAAATAAATTAATAAAAATAGAATAATTGAACGCAGTTATGCAGAAAGCAGCCAGTCCACAATTTGGAAAAAATGAGATATTGGTGTTATCCGGCGCAGTAAGGTCAATTCTATGTTCTGCTAAAAACAGCCAGGCCTCTTTTATACCAAAAACTGTAATAATCTCCTTCTAAAAATAGTGGCGGTCTCAAAAACGGCATTTCTCAATATGCAGAAAAAACCCACAGCTCTAGAAAAATCTTACGGTACTTTAAAACTACTTCTAAAACTGGTCAAATGCGTAATTAGGTACTTGTTTATAATATAAAAATACTGATGTATTAATTGTTAATCATTTTGTCAAACAATATTTTTAGTTTGTCCAAATTTTTGAAGACACGGACTGGATTCAACTCCCTGGGGAGCTGTTTATATTAACATAATACAACAGAGATGAGGAACATTAAGGGGAGGTAATATGGAAGTCTAGGCATCTACAGGGCTTATGACCTGTCAATGGTTGGTTTAAGTGGCACTTTACAACTGTGTAACATTCACCATTCTGCCCATGTTTCAACATCCACATTTCCTCGACTCTTCCATCTGTTGACTTTTGCGAAGTAAAAGAGCTGAAACCTTTATCACGTGGGTGAGATTCATCCGGCTGAACCAAATCACCTACTAGGCAACTCCTGAAAACAATTTTCCAATTTTTATACTTCTTCTTTTACCAGGTAGTAATTCAACAATGTTTGAGTATGTCCAAATGCTTGCAGACTGGCTGAATTTCCTCCCTAGGGAGTTATTCATATTTAAATTTATTTCAACAGAGAGGGAAAACATTTTTGAGAAGGGAATATGGAAGTCTTAACATTCACCATTCTGCCCTTATTAAACATCTATATTCCTTGAATTCTTTTATCTGTTGTTGTTTGTGAAGTTAAATAGCTGAAACCTTTATTTATGAGTGGCCACTTAAAACAGCCATTGACAGGTCATACGCCCAGTAGATGCGTAGACTTCTATATTACCTTATCTTAAATGTTCTTAATCTCTGTTGTAATATGTTAATATAAACAGCTCCCCAGGGAGTTGAATCCAGTCCCTGTCTACAAAAATTTGGACAAACTCAAAATTTTGTCAAAGTTAAAAACATTCGAACTGTTGTGTAGATTTGATTATTCACTCTTTTCACAAAGTGCTATTATCTCAGTTTCATGGCTGCTTTTTGCTTAACTACGTTCAATGAAGCTATTTTCATGTCGCATTATTTATACTGTAAGTCATGAGTGTATTACTCTGTAAAATAAAGCTACTTTGATTTTGAACTTGCATTTTGCCCATTTCCAGCACTGCCTCACAAATTCACACGTTACAGAGTCTTCAATTAGTGGCACCTGTAATTTTGTATTAACACACCTCAAATCTAACTATTTTAGCACTGTTAGGAAATACATAATTATTTCTCGTTTCACCAGACAGGTCTTAGCGTAATACTTTACACGCAAACTTCTCATTTTATTCCCCTGTTTAGCGTATTCACTAGCACCCCGAAGGAGTTTGAAGTGTTAAAGTGGTATTCGTATTCTCAATCTACCCTGTTTAAGGGAAACCATTTAATATTTTAGAGAGTCGTCAATATTTCCGTCGATTTCGTCATCTCGGATTGCTAAATAAAAGTATCGATTTGAACAAAATTTTGTAACAAAATACGGTACAACTCTAATTATGCGGATTCACGAGTGTCTGATTTTTTGCTTTTGAAGTAATACACCGAATCGGAAACACGTTAAAAACTTACTTAAACATTTATCGTAAATTTTATTTACAAAGTAAAATTAAATTTTCTGTGAGAAAACCAGAATATGCATACAATTTTTTATTATTATTATTATTTATTAATAACAAATAAAAATACAATTATTTATTTACAACAAATAAAAATACAATATTACAACTAAATACAATTTTTTACATTATACGTATATTTACATTAACGTTTCCCACTACGTAAAATTAATAAACAATTATTGTGTGTAATGGGGAGTGACTTCTTACAATAGTTTATTTTATTTAATTAATAACATTTTTAGGATAACATAAATAAATTACAAAAAGATATAAACGATATTTTCAATCAGTGTTACATAAATTCTGGCTTTTTGCTGATGACAACAAGGTACTTAAACTGATTGAATCTCCCAGTGATTGTCTTCTTTTTTTAACATGATATTAATTGTTTTAATGAATGGTGCGACATCAATTGTCTTCAACTTAACATTGACAAATGTAAAATAATATCTTTCTCGCGATGAAAAAAACCTATACAATTCAACTACAAACTAAAAAATACTTCCCTTTCAATGGTTTCGTCAATAAAGGATCTTGGCATTACTTTAGATAGTAAACTCTCCTATCGTGAACACATTGATAATATTGTAAACAAATCTCTCAAACTTCTCGGTTTTATCAATAGAGTGACGGCGGACTTCAAAATATTAATACCATCAAAACTCTTTATTGCTCACTAGTTCGACCCCATCTTGAATACGCTTCTCCTATTTGGTCTCCATTCTACAGGACTCATATTGACCATATCGAGTCTGTCCAACACCGTTTTTTAAGAAAAGTGGCATGGTTGCTCGGATTACAAAGGGGTAATTTTTCTTATTTTGAAATAGAGCAATCTCTTAATCTGTCTTCATTGGAGAGACGTAGAACTGAGATAGACCTTATATGCATTTTCAAAATACTTAATGCTTTAAGTGATGTCCCATCTCTGTTGCAATCAATTTCTTTTCATGTTCCCAACCGTGTCACCAGAAGTCAAAATCTGCTATTTATAAAATCTTCTAAGAGCAACTTTGGTTTTTATGCCCCAATGTCCAGAATGTGTAGATTAGTCAATTCATCACACGACTTGGAATTTTTTGGGATAGATCTTCCGGCTTTTCGTAGACCTCTTCGCGACTAAACAGTGTGGGATGAAGTTGGATTGGCATGGTTTAGCTCAAAGTTTTTGATCTTTCGTTTTTTTAATATATTGTATACTATTATTGTTTTGCCCTTGTTTGTCTTTGCTAAATAGTTTTATGTTCTTTTTGTTCAGTTTCTTGCATTTATGTTTCTTCATGTAACTGTTGTAATTGACTTAGGCCGTATAATAAATAAATAAATAAATAAAGAAGAATTATGCATGTAATTTTTCACTTCTTTCTTAAATATGTTGTATTCTTATAAACATGTTCAACTACAGGCTACCGACGAAGATACCTTAAATGTTCATGCAAATATACTCATTTTCGTACACAAATATCAGTTTTTCTTTAATGCCAGTAGAAGATAACTCTGTTAACTTCCTATTGTAATCAGGGCCCAGCAGAGGGTAAAAGTTACACAAATGTCGAGCTCCGTGTAGGTAAAGCATTATCGACAAAGTCAAGAAAGGAGTTCTGCGTTAGTTTGGAAATGTAAGGCAAATGGACGGCGAAGGCTAAAAAATCTACGATGCGAATGTTGATGGATGCGGAGAATGAGGAAGACAGGGCATAACCAAATCCAACAAATACTTGAAGTTGAAATAATCAGTGCGCGTTCATGAGGAAATGTATGAATGTAGAGGAAGCGAGGTCTGTATGCCTTTGCATATCTTTATATAATATTTATTTATTTATGTTAGTTAGTTCATAACATCTTAAGAACTTGTATAAACTTTTAATAATATTACAATTTTTTTATCAAAATTTCTCAATACCATATTTTTAAAATTAATTTTTAATATTTCAATGTTTTATATTTCCTTTATCTCTTAAGGTAACTCATTGTACAGCTTCAATCCCTTCAATTCTGTTTTTTTCCTCATTGGTAATCTTATCTTTTTTTTACCCCTTGTTTCATATGTATGACATTGTTGGTTAAATTTTATTATTGTTTTTATTTTATTCATTCCCTTAATTATTTTATGTATAAAAATTGCCACTTTATATTTATTTTTTGCTTTACCGTGATCAAGCCAATTTCTTTGTGCATCTTTCTACATTAGAATATATATTTCTTTTGAGTATAATCCTCATTGCCTTATTTTGAAGAATTTGTATATTTTGAATTTCTTCTTCATTACATAAAAAAAGAATAGAAGAACAGTAATTTATGTGTGGCCATATTATTGTTTTATATATAAGAATACTATTTTTTAAATTTATTACATTTCGTAATCTTCCCATAAATGAAAATTTAAATAATGATATGGCGGTCTACCCTCTCAGCATACCCCTACGCAGAAACGGCGTGATGGTTAGTATGTGTTTGTTTGTTTGAACTTCCGTCTGTTTTCGTATATTTTAATTTATTTATTTTTGCAAGTGGAGTGAAACGGTACAAGTAGGTAGGTACTTATGCTTTTTTTGACATTGTATTCAAAATTATGTAGAAAACTGTAAAAGGTAAATATCACATACTACGAATACGGATAAAAAAATATGAAATGGTTTTAGAAAAATTAATCGTAGGTATATTCAAAATCAATATGGATATTGTTGAGAAATGTTTTCATACATAACTTTTAAAATCAAATTGTTAAAAAATCAAAACGCGTCATGTTTGGCCTCGACAATTGTGACGTCAAGATGATGTTTTATTTCAGTTTAAACGGTCACAAACAAAGTTCAAAATTGACCCGAATCGTGACGCGTGGCCAGTGCAATGGACCGTTTTCGAGGTAATTTGAAATTATAATGTTAATAATATTTTTTATGCTACTAATAAATACTAAAGAATATTTTTTTTTACTCTGCGGTATTTCATAGACGCTCATTAATTTTATATTTTAAAAAAATCTCGGTATTTCCCTATTGTCCTTATAATTTTATTTTTTTTGTATTATTATTTTATAAGGGCTGTTATTTTCTCAAGAAAAGTTTTTTTTTTTTTAAGTTATATATACATTTTAAGAGTCATTCGATGATTTTGCCAATGTAGGATCCACGTGTTATAAAAACTGTGTAACTCATCACGTTCTATTTTACGCGTGATGACTTGCAGTTTTTTAATTAAGTTTTACATTTTTGACATTAAAAATTTTGTCGACTGAGGTAGCTATCAGGTACCCCTAATAAGTATATCAGGGGTTTTTAATAAAATTATATAGATGATGCAATTGACCCTAGTAACTAATTAAGTAAGATGTTTAATGTTCTACGCCAAAATGGATTGTGGGAGAGACAGTTTAATCATGAATTAGGGGCACTTTATGGTGAACCCAATATTGTACAATTCATAAAAAAATGATATCGCAATGGTTGGGCCAAGTCCAAGGAATGAATGATGATCGTACCCTCAGTAAAATTCTTTATACCGCTCCGGAAGGCAGACGGAGTAAAGGCAGTCAAAAATTAATATGGCTGGATGATTTGGAAAATTACATGAGAGCGGGTGATTTGATGGACTGGAGAAGAGCCGTAAGGTGAAGGGTGGAATGGAGACCAGGTCCGCAATTAATAATAAATCACTCGTACTGTGTTATGTTGAAGTAAGACTGCATCTCTGAAATTCAGTTTAAAATTATGAACCACCCTTAGAGTATTATATACATATATATAGGCGCCGTGGCGCAGTTGGTTAGACTGGCGTCGCGGGTTCGATTCCCGCCAGTTGCAAGAAAAAAATCCAAGAAAGATTTTTTTCTCAATTGTTCTGGGTCTTGTGGTGTATTTTTCATTACCTCCTTTCATATCCCCTCTATTCCACCTGCTGACAAGCCTCAAAATAGAGACTTAGCGGGTTATTCCTTTAAAAAAAGAAAAAAAGGAGCTTGCGGTTAAGTTTTTTGATAAGGGAAGCGGTCACTAAATACAAGGTACACAGGTAAAATATGTACCAACACATTAATTTGAGTTAAGTATTTTTAAATAAACCAACAAACGAATTTATGCCAAAATTTTAGCATAAAAGAGTTATATTTTAAAGTTGAATACTAAACACCATCGTGTTTTGACATCGTTTAAATCGTTTGCTATTTAAGTGGTAAATTTGTCACAATATGAAAAACAAACGTAAATTTATTTGCTAGAACTGCTTCCACAGAGCTTCTCAAGATCTCAATTTACTCATGCGCAAATCTTTGAATATAATAGTAAACGACCGCCTCAACGACCGAACCAGCTAACTTATGCAGTTCCCTGTTTAATTATTAGGCGAAGCGCAGTTCTTTCTGCCCAGGCGAAACGTTATCCGGGTATTTGTTAGTAAGTTAGTAGTAGTTTGTAAAATTCTAGAAGCCATTAATAAATTAACATCGAACCATTTAAGATCGCTACGATTATCAATATATTAATAAAATAATATTTTATGGTTACTATAAAGATTAGTTGAGCTATTAGATAAAACTACTGATTGGTCATTTTTTTATGGCAGCATTGGTTCCATCCAATATATGGACGGACCGTGCATGATATACATATTTATATTCGTATTTTAAGAAAAAATCGCGTTCCTGTTCGTACCAGAGATGAGCGTTTAGGTTATTTAGAAGAAGCAGCAGTAAGAGTTACGGTTTTAAAAATTATACTGTTTTGCGTAACGGTTAAATCAGCTAAATAACAGCTTAAATCAGCTTTGGAAAAAAAATCTTGTACAAGCAATTACTGAAAAAGTTCACAAAAATAAATGAAACTGTTACTTGTTACGAAAAACAAGTCATGATATGTGAAACTGTTTTAAATAGTTTAGTTATTTTTAGAAACTCTTCTATTTTTCTCTTTCACATGCAGAACTGTATTCTACATCCGCCGGGATACGGAAAAAAATAGTGTTGTAGATTTAAATACTCAAAATATTGCTGGTAAAATAAAATTTAAAAAACAGTCTAAACTAAAAACAATTGTTACCTAAAGTATACATTAAAACAATAAACAGTAAATCCCAAAACACAACTAATTCCTAGCTAGTTGCAACCTAAAACAACGAACCTCGGTACACTGTAAAAAAACAGTGAAATATATGTTTATTTTTTTTAATTAAAAAAAATATATATTTGCGGTCCGCAGTCCGCGGGCCGCGTGTTGAAAGTAAATACAAACTTGGATTAACTTGACGAAAAAGTACTAAAAATCTTTTCTTGGATTTATTGTCCCAAGTACACAATGGTAGCCACAGGTGGCTTTACGTTTTCAATAAGCGATAGGTACCTAATTAACTAAACATCTGCGATTTTGCGGTTTGTAGTTAATTAAATAGGAAGATTTCCTTTATTAAGTGTTGGAATTACTATGAAAACTAGTTATAACCCTTTTACCCCGCAATAATAATACAATTACTAATTTGGATTTATTTTTGTGGTTAGTGGGTAAAAACGACGAAGAACCGTATTTATAACTGTCTATTATTTATTATAGGAGCAAAAATTCATTAGCATTTTCTTGTATACCCACGAACAGGCCATGCCTTTGTGGGATTTTTTCGTTTAATATTTTTCTATTAATATGTATTTCGTTGATATGTAATTATGCTTTATTTTTTTAATACTCTGTTTTATCATTATGTTTATTGTAAAAAAAACAAAAAAATCAGTGGCGAATGGTGAGTTTATTTACAGGTAAGCTATAAAAAAATATCATATATTTGTACCTACATAGAAGGTACATGATATAATGTAAGTAATATATACTATAAATTGATATTTTTCTGTGGTTCTGTGTGATACAACAACTCTCATCCATGAAATCAACTCAAACGATGTAACTTCGTGATATATTGTATTATATAGATATATTATCCATTACTGTAATACATAACTTATTAAAAAATAAATAAATAATAGCACTATGAATTCAGTCGATATTAGATATTCAATTGAAATGTCAACTGGCCGAATTATTTTTAAAATTTATAGTGCTAAAAACGGCCGCGTTAAGCGCCATATGCCCTGCAATATGACGCATGAAAGTAATTATGGTCTTATGTCAAAAGTACCATCTCAAAGAAAAACAGGCCTTAAGAAACAATTTTTGAAATACTGTTTTCCAAATCGAGAATCTTCAAAGAATTTGTGTAATCTGCAAGTTTAATCTAGGAGGAAAAACCCGCACTGGGGTTAAGACATTCAAAATGTACTTATTTTCATGAAAAAATAAGCTGGAATAATTGGCTAGTTTCTTGGCTCACCGCAGGCGCTGGGTGCGCTTTATTAATATTTATATGAGGATAAAAATTAAGACGGTGGAAATGATTTAAAATATATAGTTATTATTTTTTTGTTTTTCTGTAAATAAATTTATTTATTTATTTGACGGACTTATGCAGTCCATTTTAACGCTGATAAATACAATTTCTTATAATAAATACAGGCACTTATAAAATAAAATACAACTTAATAAAATACAACTAAATATAATTAAAGCTAGGACAAAAAAAAATACCACTTCAAAAATTATAGTAAAACATTATTATGATTAGTCTAATATAATGGTAAGCTGCGCATAATCGCTTCTATAGACGGTTAGCCTCTGCTATAGTGTGCCAAAAAATCACTGCTCTAGTGCTAAAATCCAGGGACATGTATGAAGAAAAGTAAGACCGCATTTTCTCTTAACACTGGAATATTTCATTGTTTCTAGGCCGGCATCTGAAACGTAGGACTTAACCGTCATATAACAGATGACAAACTTCGCCGTATTAAGTTTATCAATGTAGTACCCTTTGCACCACTGGGTGCGGAAAGAAATATGATGACGATGCCGATTTCTGGTACGCGAAATAAGTATTTTTTAGAAACATTTAGCTCTTTTGATCATTACCCTCATATCGTACTGTGGACCGAGGCTAGTGTCGCGGACTCACGGATTAGAGGTTCGCGGTTAAAACTCCTCTCTCTTGTCGCTATCACAACTTAATTCCTATTTTCTAATAGTGAGTTACTTAAAACTCGTTGAAAATGGCTCCAATTTTTTAAATATAAGAACATAAATGGGAAACTAGGCAATTAAAAGGCTTATGACCTGTCAATCGCTGGTTTAAGTGGCCACTTTACACAGTGTGTAACATTCACCATTTTGCCTATGTTTGAACATCCATATTTCTTCGATTCTTCAATTTGTTGATTTTAGTGAAGTAAAAGAGCTGAAACCTTTATTGTTGTGAAGAAATTCATTTGACTAAATTATTTCACGTACTAGGCAACGCCTGAAAACAATTTTCCATTTTTTTTTTAAAACTTCTTTTTGGACCAGTTGGTTTTATTACAATATTTGAGTTTGTCCAAATGTTTGTAGACAAAAGACTGGATTTCACCCCCTTGGGAGTCGTTAAGATTAACACATTACAACAGGGAATGAGAATACCTTATAGAAGAGAATTCAAACATTGGCAAAATGGTGAATGTTACACAGTGTGTAAAGTGGCCTTTTAAACCAGCCATCGACAGGTTATAAGCCCTGTAAATGCCTAGACTTCCATATTACCTTCTTTAAGGTTTTCTCATTCCCTGTTGTAATTTGTTAATCTTAACTCCCAAGGGGGTGAAATCCAGTATTTTGTCAACAAACATTTGGACAAATTCAAATATTGTTATAAATATGTCTGAATTTTTAAAATTATGTTTTACTCGCAAAAGTGTTAATGACACTCAAACCTTCATACTTCTTCCATGGGTCTCGCGAGGAGTGTATTAAAAGCATTATCGAATACATCTCTTTCGAGGGCCTTCGTTCGCTTCTCGAGGGTTACACTTGAGTGTCTTGTGCTTATATTTTAGCTGCATTAATATTGATATTTTTATTTATCCACAGTCCTCCATTACTTGACTACCGGAATGCGCTACTCAAAACTCAGGACGAACCGTGTAGCTAAGTTTTAATTTTGTTTTCAGGTGTTTATCTTACAGATTTCTTTTAGGTATTACGCTTGTATGTCCCGTGTTACATGGGCAGTAAGGAGAGTTATTTTCAATAAGGAAGTTGAATGTTTTTTTTTATTATCATGGATATCTTATATAGCGCCATTTTCGTAATATAATACCTCAAGGGCGCTTTACAAAGTGATTACCTAAATAAATAAATTTAATTTTTACTTTTAACTTGTAATTGAAGCAAAGCAATTTATTTTCAGTTTCAGTGCTGCAGAGCAGCGTTTATTGTCCTGTAAATGCCTAGACTTCCATATTCCCTTATTTAAGATATTCTCCATCCCTGTTGTAATTTGTTAAGTTTTTTAAATAATTTAAAAATACATATAAGAATTTGTTACCCACTAAGTCTAAAGACTTTTCAGTAGGACACATTTTTTTTTTATGACAGGTTTATAGTACATTTATTTTATTTATATTTTACAAATTTATTTATAAGCAGGCACTCTAATGTATCTAGAAGATATTTCTTCAGTTATTTTTTTTTCATTTGAAGATCTTTCATGTTAATGATGGTTTGTGGGAGATCATTGAACAATCTTTGTTATCACATGCTACGGATTTATTCAAATGATTTAGAGAACAAGTGGGTATTGAGTTTTTTCCGTAACAATAATCTCACTCTCACAATTTTGCACCTCTGCTGGAAGAGCATTCCATGCCGCAGGGCCTGCGACCGCAAATGCGCATTCGCCGAATTTAATGAGCTGTTTGCATAGAGGTATATTAAATAGGTATAATAACTTTTTCTGTCGACGTAGATGTAGCTGATCTAAGCGTAAAATGTCTGTCAGCTAGTTCACCTGGAATGCAAATTTCCCTTAGATATTCTGGAGCAGTGTTGTGACTTATACATAAGCCAACAGAGTTTGTATTCCACTCTTCGTGGAAAATGTAGCCAGTGTAATTCCTGAAGTTTTTGAGTGATACGACTAAACTGTTTTATGTATTTTATTATATTTGTTAATTTAGTAGTTAATTTATTGTATTTCATTTTATTCGTTAATACACTATTATAAAACTAAGACATTAAAAAAAAATGTTTATGTATCGTATTATAATAATATTATAAAAATTGTAATGTACCTGAACCTACCTAATATTTTGTTTTTTGTGCACTTAAATATTGTAATTATTTTTTTTGTTTGAAAGAAGAAAGAAGGGAGGACTGATAGCTCCGTATTATGGATCCGCCGGCAAAAGGATTTTTAAGTTCGATTAAACAAAAAACTTTTTTAATATAAAGTATATGTTTTATTTAAAAAAACTTTTTATTCATTTTTTTATTATTTCATTATAATTGTAATATTTTTTTTTTACGTGTGGAATGATACGGAGTGGCTATTTCAACGTACGCTTTTTTTTCTTCTTTTTCTGGCATTGTATTAAGTAATGTATAGAAAACTATAATTGGTCTATAATTTTGGTTTATTGGTAAATATTAATTTTTTTGTTGTAATGGCCTTTGTTTTCTTTAAATAAATTATCATTCCCTTTCCGCACTTAATGGTGCACAGGGCACTACATTGGTACACCAATCGCAACGTATCTTGATCTTACGCTTCAGGTACCAGTCCACTGACTATGGAATATTCTAGTGTAAAAACCCCCTTTTTAATAAATACTTTATATCAACCATGTCGAGAATCGATCCCGACACGTCTCGCATGGTAGGCGAATGCACTGACTATTACACCACGAAACATATTCAATACATACACAAAAATAATTTTAAAAACAAAATATTGTCATTAAATCCGGACGCTTTCCGATGACACTATACACTTATAAGGATGTTTGTTTTTAACAAAAACCGTTGCCTTCCCACGAAACGATGAGATAGATTGAGCATCCCTAATCAACTTATTAAACACCTCAAGTTTTTATGGTACAGATTGTTCTGAGTTGCCAGGATTCTTGTTTTTGGGAGTCTAAAACATTCACCTCCCCGCGTAGGATAGCAATAAATTTCGTTACTACACTGAACAATATGAATTTATATTCTAGCCACAATTTATTTATTTATTTAAATAATAATACAGGTAAACGTCATTTTGCGCCGGTTCGATTTACGCCGATTTACAATTACGCCGGTTCGGCCGACACCAGACGTCAGTAGGGACCGCGATTCTAATAGCAGACTCACTTTTACACGTTGTTTTATTATATTGCCGTGTACGCGAGCAGCCTATTGTGTGTGTGAAATCGTTTCAGAGTTAGTTTTTGTATTGTTTTTAAGAAAAATAAAAAGATATGATTATATTTTTTATTTTATTATTATTAAAATTAAAAGAATATTCAAATATTTGTAGTTTATGCTATGATTCTGCAAGAAAGGAAGCAACAATCAAAGCAAATGAAATTGGATGTTTTTTTTTTTAATGTGAGAATTTAATTTAATACCCACGAACTGGTGAGTTAGTATTTATTATAAAAAAAATATATTTATGTCAAAAGATTATTATTTATTTTGTTACGAATTTAAACTGTATTTATTAAATACATTTATAATTAATTTAAAATAAATACCTTATATTTATCTCCCATTATATTTGTGTTCATTTTGCGCCGATTTTTTTTACGCCGGTGTCTCTTATAACGGAACCCGGCGTAAAACGACGTTTACCCACACTTATGTATTTAAAATTACTCTTTTCGTTACCAAAAGCATTTTTAGTACAGTTAACACATGTTGAATTTTGCATATTTGCCAGATTTCAATATCGTCTTCATACCATATTCTATATAGTATAAGATATATACCGGTGAAGACAGCGTTTGTAATCGCTCCTCCGATACAAAGTGCAAAACAATGCATTGAGAAGATCGACAAAAACCTTGTCACAAGATACCAGAATAATTTAGTCTCATAAAAAACTACTTAAATAAAAATAAATCAATAATATGAACAATATCCGCATTTATGAAACGTCAGTCCTTTTGAATATCAAAAGTTAAGGGTCCTCGGAACAAAAAGTTCTCAACAAAAGAGTGGTCGAGTGCTCTAGAGGATATACGCTGACAGTTGTACGCCGAGTACCAGGTTCGAATACCTTCGAGTGCACGCGGATTCATTGCTCGCAGCATGGCGCAAGTTGTGTTTTATTGTTTTCCTTTCTATTTGCACATCAGAAAACAATGGCTGACGTTTAAGAACCTGTTACCCTTTGACAGCGAGTTATTTCATATAATCGGTATCAATACATCGATCAAGGTATCCGACCCAATTTAAAAAAAATAAAATATTCGCATTTTATATAATGTAATGTATTTATTTAGAAAGTTGCACAAATTAAATTTGAAAACCTAGTTGTACATTAACTCGAAAATATGCAGATTTGACTTAATGATGCAGTTTTGTAAAGTTTTTACCGCTCTACAAACTGGCAAAATACACTTCAAATTTCATATATCTGTAGTTTTATAAATAAATTAATTTAAGGTTAAGTCGTATACCCGGTATTGTATTCAGGCTAAAAGCTTTAAAAAACTTAATATTTACTTAATATATAATTAAGAAACGGATAAATTAAAAACATATTCTTAAATAAGCGCTTAACATCTTACTATTAATATTTAAAGCATTAACTTTGTGGTCAAACATTGTAATAAATGTTATTGAATATTTGTTTATAACCACTTACCGACTTTTTTATATCTACCGGTTTCGATACGTACCCGTCTCTTTGTCGGGACACCAATTAAACCAACATACAAACCATCCTTTTCTTGGAAGATCTGAGTAAAAATTATTTCTGAAAGTTTAATCTTCTTCTCGGTTAAGATCGATTAATTTGGTCTCAGCTAAAAGCTAACTCCCGAGACTTTGAGTTTCAGCTGTTCTTCTCTCTCCTTAGTGGTCTTCCGGGCAGACGGCAGACGGCCGGAATTTTGTGGCAATGGTATAGTGGATTTTGGAGCTGTCCATTGATGGAATTATTGACGTAATCTTCCCATAATCTATTTACTATGCAATGGGTATCGCGAATCCGTCAAACTTCTTGACTCTAGATTCTGCCTCTGTTGGGTTTTCCTGCGATTGCCTTTAGTACTTTCATCTCTGACGTTCTGAGCAGTTATTTGGTTTTACTATTTAGTTTTTCTACTAAGTTTTTCGTATTTTTAATTTTCTCTCTATCTATCCTCGCCTCTGTTGTATACACCATGATTTGGTCTGACACACGTTTTGTATATCTGAATTATGTTTCCAATAATCATGTGTTCATTGTATGTACTATACGACATTTCTTAGGTATCCAGATGTTTACTAACTGAGATGGATTTGTTCTTATCATCACTATGGCTGCATCATCTGCATGGCATGTGATGTTAATGACCTTATCTCCCTTAGTAGATTCACTACTTTTTTTTTATTCATAAAAGCGTTTTTTAATATATATTTATTCTGCTTGTGTAAGAAATAGTTTTTGGCGTATATATTGTTGTGCTATATTTATTTATAAAGGTGCTAAACTTGCTTTGTTTCTTTGTTGTTCTCAATATGTTTTATTATCCAAATGTTTATATTATTTATGTCCCGAATTGAGTTGTTGTAACTCCTGGGAATGTGATTATTTATTTTATTTTATTTTATTTTATTTTATTTTATTTTATTTTATTTTATTTTATTTCATTTTATTTCATTTTATTTTATTTTATTTTATTTTATTTTATTTTATTTTATTTTATTTTATTTTATTTTATTTTATTTTATTTTATTTTATTTTATTTTATTTTATTTTATTTTATTTTATTTTATTTTATTTTATTTTATTTTATTTATTTTATTTTATTTTATTTTATTTTATTTTATTTTATTTTATTTTATTTTATTTTATTTTATTTTATTTTATTTTATTTTATTTTTAGAATTGAGTTGTTGGAACTCCTGGGAATGTAATTCAACGTATTAAACTTGTAAAATACTTTGTTTTTTATGATTTATAAATAAAATAAAACATGCAAAACCAACTTAATATTTAATAAATATAATTTAAGATAATATAGAAGTCTAGGCATCTACAGGGCTTATGACCTGTCAATGGCTGGTTTAAGTGGCCACTTTACACACTGTGTAACATTCACCATTCTGCCTATATTTGAACATCTATATTCCTTCAATTCTTTCATCTGTTGATGTTTGTGAAGCTAAAGAGCTTAAACCTTTATTTATGCTGGTGAGATTCATCAAATTGAATTATTTCACCTACATACTAGGCAACGCCTGAAAATGTTATTTTTTCAATTTCTTTACTTCTTCGTGGACCAGGTAATTTATCAACAATATTTTGAGTTTGTCCAAATTTTTGTAGACAAGGACTGGATTCAACTCCCTGGGGAGCTGTTTATATTAACATATTACAACAGAGATGAAGAATAAGAACATTTAGTATAAAGAACATTTAAACCAGCCATTGACAGGTCATAAGTCGTGTAGATGCCTAGACTTCTATATTACCTTCTCTTAAATGTTCTTCATCTCTGTTGTAATACGTTAATTATTTAAATAAGATATAAAATCGTAAAATTAGAACAAAATTTAACTGCTTGATTTCTCGAAACAAGGATTTGAGAGTTAAAGCTTTTCGCCAAGATATATACATAAATAATTTTAAAAACAAAACATTGTTTTAAAATCCAGACACTTTTCGATCACACTCTATCTACCTATAGGGATGTTTGTTTTATATGTTTGTTAGTATTAAATATTAAAAAATAATAATAATGCTTACATAAGTTACAT
Organism: Micrasema longulum; assembly: GCF_059751315.1. Lineage (NCBI taxonomy): Eukaryota > Metazoa > Arthropoda > Insecta > Trichoptera > Brachycentridae > Micrasema > Micrasema longulum. The sequence continues at coordinate 18,816 of NW_028279681.1, forward strand.
ATTAAAAAAAACGATTACGTAAACTAAAAAAAAATCCTACAAAGGCATGTCCTGTGTGTGGGTATACATTTTATTTTAAATTTAAAGAAGGGCCTTCTGGAAGAAAACGAAATACATAAGATATATAAAAAAATACAATAAAAAAAATATCATCATCATTTCCTTTCCGCACCTAATGGTGTAAGGGGCACTGCATCTGTACACCAATCGCATCGTATCTTGATCATTTTTTTTGTTACATGAAGGTAAGATGATCAGTCTTACTCTTCAGGTACCAGTCCAGGGACTATGAAATATTCTGGTGTGAAAACTCCCCTTTAAATAAATATTTCATTTCAACCATGTCGGGAATCGAACCCGAGACCTCTCGCATGGTAGACAAACGCGCTGATCATTACACCACGAAGCCGACTAATAATGAATATTTATAATAATACATAAATAATTATTTGAAATATGTAGAATTTGTCGAAATGTTTGTAGACAAAATACTGGATTTCACCCCCCTAGAGAGTTATTAAGATTAACAAATGTAGGACATAGGTCCTATTCTGTCTCAGAGTAATACTTCGCTAGAAAAGCCCTTTCGCTTTATTGCAATATATTAAAAAAGCATTCCATTTTTTTGTCGGATTTTTAATTTAACGACAAACGTGTTACGGACGGTTTCGGTTTGCGCTTGCAATTATCGACCAGAGTACCAACGGCCCGTTGTATTGCTGTAAACTGTAGCTTACTTCGTGTCTTTTGTCCGTATATGCGACTCTATTAGCCAGTGGCGAATTATTACTCTAAGTATCCTGCACTATAGGATATATACATATATAGTAAAGGACGAATTCCAATTTTTTTTTTTGATATGTAACGTTTGTAAGTTTTCAAACCTCTTGGCCATTCAAATAAACTTATAAATATTTGAGTATTAATTTTTTAACACATCATTAAGGAATTTCGCTGTACAAATAAATACTCTGATTTTCAAATGCCATACAATAAAATGCTCTAATTACCGCGAATTAGAAAACGTTTTTTATATCCATCATTATTTTATTGTAGTATAATTTAGTGAATACATATTATTGGATGGCAGGCCCTACTATGTATACATTTGTTATAGTTTTATTTATATTAATTTAACCTGTACATCTGTTCGTATTCGAAATAAATAAAATAAAATAAAATATCGAATTTCCCGTAGCACTGAACTTCATCATTGGCAATCTCATCTAATAATCAATTTGATAAGTAGCTGCAATATTGCCTCCTTTTTATAGAGCAATAATAATGATTTGTTCTATCGTTTGTTTACATGCTTGCACGTGGCAGAGGTGTCCTTTGGGAATGCAGTCGGGAGGAGGGCGCAAAGCGGGAAGGCAACCCAGGGCGCAAGTAGCAGTAAATTTATTAAAATTATTATTGGGGTGAACAATATTACGATTCGTCTACTCCCGACTAATAGAATGTCTCAATCGAATATTAAAAAAATGTATTTAAATGCTCTTCTTGATGCTTGGCAATCGCGATGGGAATCGTCCCCTCCAGGGAGGGTTGCATTTATTTTTTCCTTCAATCCGTCAGCGCTTAAAATCTTCTTGGGTTATCCCCGATCACTGGACTACGCAGTATTTATCAGGTCATGGTAAATCAATTGAAAAATTATTTGTTTTTAATTGTTGATTTCCCTTCGTGCTGCTGCGGATATCCTAATCAATCTTCTGAAAACATCCTAAGGTTTTGTCCCTTTTCTCCTCTTCATGATTGGCTCAGATACCACTACACTGGTTTAGTATCAAGCATAGAAGAAACATTCACATTATATCACTTGTTCACAATATTTTAAATAATCCCACCTCGTCTGTTTATCTGAGAGAACTCTTCCAACCTCTATCACAACACGGACTATCTCTTCGTTCTAGTAACGAGAGAACCCTTTTTATACCCTTTCATCGCTCTAATTTTCTTGCCTCCTCTTTGACAGTAGTAGCTGCGCTATTGTGGAATAATCTACCCACTAATGTTAGAGACCTTCTTTATTTACATTTAAGTCAAGATTGAAATGTCACTATCTAAATATTTAAGCTGTTCCTTTAACTTTCTTCTTTCTTTCCCATCCTCTCTCCTCTCTCGTAGTATAGTGTTAATTTTTTAATATTTTTTAGTTAATCTTTGATTTTAATTTTGTATAAAATCATAAGATTCAATACGTCCATGTACTTGTAATTTTCTCAAACTGAACGGTTTGGGTACATTTAACTTTTTTTTTGCACCACAACAGGCCAGGAGGCCTAATTACAGAGGCGAATTACATCACAGAGCACCCAGGCTTGAGAAAAGTCATATTTTAATTTTTGTGTTCTCACCGGGAATCGAACCCGGAACCTTCCGTGCGTGAGTCAAGCGTCTTGACCACTACACCTTGGGTTCCTACCTAGGAAGAAATTGCCTTAAGGCAATATGTCCTCCCTTATACGTATATATATTGTATATGTATATAAAGTGTTAAATAAATAAATAAAATATGAAATCGAATGGAACTTTTCACTACTATCCGGCTGTTGTAGGTTCTGTTGGATACACAGATCTGGTGGTTCCAAAAAGAATTTTAACATTGTTAAACTTTTTTATATATTTAAAAAAATAAATTTTATGTATATTATAAAGTGATGCCTAGTAGGAAAAGACCCGTGCTAAGGCACACTAACATATCTGTTTATTTATATATCTCCATATACATACACACACAAGTGTGCACCTTCATACACATACATACATACATACACACATGAACATGCATGTATACATACATATATGTAAATACAGGGTGTTCTTTAAACCCTGTCACATCCGAAACCACGATGATCAGTATGAGCAAGAAGACGTATTGGCACATTAAAATAAATTTTTAGAATGAATAAAATAAAATATTTAAAAAAGCAAATGGTTGCTTACTTCCGCAGGGGAGAAACGAGGAAGGAGAAGGGAGAGTCTGACACACCGTCAGTAAGCAACCATTTGTTTTTTTTAAATATATTTTTTTAAATTTTCTTCGTTCTAAATATTTTTTTATAATATACTAATACGTTTTCTTTTACAACACATCTATCACAACACATAACAACGCTAAAGTTGACGGTGAATCGGCAACTCGTGACGTAATTCAGAGTACATAGTTAATTTTTATTAAAATACGTTTTCGAAAAACTTCGCCGCATAATGAAATGGTCTGGGCCTTACTTATAAACATAATATAAAATTACGCCAAGGCATTTTGGTAGAATAATAATGGAAAAAGCATCCTTATTTCAGTCATAGGATAAGGGCTGGTATTCCTATCCTTATGTTACCGCTATGCTAAGGCGTAACTTTATACAAGGTTCAAAAGTATGAAAGTAAGATGCAGGTCATCAGGTTGACTGTTCATATAACGACTTTGCCAAAGCCTTTGACACAGTCGATCATGATGTTATGTTAAACAAGCTGAGTGAGATCGGTTTCTCGGATGGAATGCTACAATTAATGGCGAGCTACCTCCGAAACCGAAATCAATACGTTTCACATGGCTCGTCTGCATCAAAATGTTTTAATACTTACTTAGGTGTCCCTCAGGGATCCAACCTGGGCCCATTGCTGTTGTCTATTTTTATCAACGATATTAAAAAGGTTGTAGTCAAATCGCTTTTTCATTATTTGCGGATGACTTGAAGCTATTTTTGAGAGTTAAAACTTTGGATGATTTCGTACTCTCCAGGCGGATATAATAAATGTATTTGAATGGAGATGACGAACTAAATTATTCTTTAATATTTCAAAATGCTCAGTTATGTCTTTCACCAGGGCCTACAAAACGCTTTTCTTCCGCTATAGAATGGATGACCAGAATCTTATGCGGATTTCGAAGGTTAAAGATCTAGGCATCACTTTTGTGAATTCCCTGACATTTCATGATCAGATGGAAACAGTTTGCAGTAGTTCGTTGAAGATGTTAGGATTCGTCCTGCGTACTGCCAAGGTTTTTGGTAGCACAAGAGTTCTGAGAATTCTTTATAACTCGTTGGTGCAAAGTAGGCTCGAGAGAGACTTAATGATTTGGGGACCGTGTGAGTCGAAGTACTCTCTTATGGTGGAAAGGGTTCAGAAGAAATCCTCTGGGTATGCTCGGTTACAGCAGTTAGAAGACCAGAAGGAATGTGTATTTAACTACGCACTTTTTTCGATTGTTGCGCGGTATTATTGACAACCCTGAAATTATGCGGATTATTAGCTTTTATGTTCCGGATAATTACTTTAGACAGCGTCAGCATAGACTGTTTCACATTCCAATATACAGGACCAACCTGCCAATGGATGTGCCTGTTGGAAGGGCTCTCTTTTTGTTGAACAATATTACTTTGGACATTGACATTTTTCACGTCTCTGAGGGAGTTTTTCGTTACAAGAGTCTCTTACTTTTTAACAATATAATTCTTTAGATATTATGTATTCTTATGTTTTATTTTCATATATACTTATTTTTACTTCATTATTTTAATTATTTCCATATGCATGAATTAAGATATTCCATTTTATAATGTACATATATGTGAATAAATAACATTTAAAAGTAAAGCCCTTTTATATCTAACAGTAGCACAGAACTTGCTCACAAATTGGAGATAGTCATGATTCCTTACCTATAAAACCGGACTTATTTGAATATTAACGTTGCTTGAAATACCTCCAGGGCAATTAATTACGGTTCCTAATTCACAAGTTATTTTTGGTTTATTAATTTCATTCCCCTTTTCCCGTTTGTTCTTATTTTTGCTCCCTTCCCTTACGTCTGCCTAACCCTCCGGGAGCCCTCGACAAACCGAAAACAATTTAAGCCGCGGTTTCGCCCCCTGTCGTCGTCAGATTAAAAACACACCCCACATGGGATTCAATGCTTGCTCCGAAATTCCTTCGCCTCGGGCCGAACGAAGGGTGGAAATATATTAGGATTTTCTTGTAAAGTTTTTTCATTAACCCGTGATTTTCCATAGCGCAGTTAATAAAACCATAACCGGGGGCTAACTAGCGCACTGAAAACAATTGAGGGGTAAATTTATTAGCGTCTTGTCTATCAGAATACATTATTTAGGCTTAAGAGAGGTAGATACCTCAATAATCTAATGCCAAGTTTGTACCTTATTTTTACAAACGCCTATATCGATAATTTGTTATAGTTGCTAAAATCTCATTTTACTAATACTGGTTATGTTTTGCTAAGTTCTTTTTTGCAGATGTATTCTTTTAAGCATTTTTCCCCTTTCCCATTGAGTAATAGTTTTGATTTAAGATAATTTATAAACAAATACGTTAATTTATATTTTTATATATCTTTAGCTTTTTAATCTTTATTTTCTATTGAAGTTCTGCGACTTGAATTATAAAAATAAAACTTTTATTTTATTGGTTGGTTGGAAGAAATTGCTATTTGGCAATAAGCCCGCCAATGTACAAATAACATTATGTACAAAAAGTTTAATAAATAAATATGTAAAATAACTGTGTAGCCCAGAATCCGCATACGCGCTTCAAACTCAAGCTGACTAAACTACTCATAAATTAGTAATTTATTCAAAAAAATACACGTATTTTTTTAATGTTATATTTGTGTAATGATAATATATTGTTCGCGGTCTGGCAACATTACGCGGTCACTTTACGCATGCGCGCAGGCGGAATGTTGGGCAGGGGAGCGCATTTGGCAGATTTTGGACACAATACGATGTACGCAAACTTGATTCTACGCGCCTTCTGGTATATTATAAATCTGTACATTTCACCATTAAAGTAAGTACTAAAATTTAAAGATTAATCCATTTTTTTATCGTTTGCGGACTACCAAAAAATAATGCGAAGAGAATTTTGGGTATTTGAATATTTTTGTAGGTGGTGGTTTGATCCAATATTAAAGTTCGAGCACGGACGCAGTAGCCTTCAATAACGAGCACCTAAAGGCCATAAACATGCAAACTAGAAACTCTCGAAATTAATAGATCAAAAAATAAACCCGACGTAGAATAACTTGATGAACAGATAACACACGTGCATTCTCCATTGCTATACCCATTGTAATATATTTTTACTAATGACTTTTTACCCTTTGTTTTTCAGAAATCATAATTGACAAAAATCACACTCACGAAGGATGGTACACTAAAAATAAAATACTTAAACTCATTAAAATAGCATTATATCAACTCATTAGTTAACCCGAAAAAAAAATGATAATGATCCTTAAGATAAAAATAAGTTTATTTAATTTACTTTTATATAATTTTGAACTATAAAATGTATAAATACATTGAACTCCTTAATAAAGATACCAGATTCGAAGATGTCGCGAAAGCGAAGAAACCGGTCACTGGATATTCCAAATTTGTGGATTAAAGTATCACTCGTCTTTTATTTATATAATAAATTCAAATGAACTTCCATTAAGAATTTTCTCTTACAAACTTAAATGTTTTCTATAACGAGCGTTTCGAAAAAGCGGCGGTGGACACAGCTTTTTTACGCCTGTAGGCTTCCTCCATTCTGGAAGGCAGTTGATGACAGTGTTTTACTGTATTCGACGGAACTTAGGACGCGGGCTGTTGATGTGGAAGAAGGCAAGAGCGCTGGCTAGCAACAGGGTCCCCGGGTAGTCGAATCCAGCGCTTGTCTACAAAAATTTGGACAAACTCGAAATATTGTTGATTTCTTTTTTTATAAAAAAAAAACATGATAATCGGTGTTTTTTAAGCATTTCTTTTCCAAAATGTAAAATTATTAACTATGTGAAGTACTGTCTTAGGCGCTAATTAGCGCATCCGTAGAGAATGGGGTTATGCAGGCGTTATATAGGCGGCATTTGGTTTTTACTAAATAAAGTTGTAAAATTGAGATCAAAATGAAGCAAGCAACTTTTATCATTGAAATTCGTGCCATTCCGTCGAATTTTTCACGGATTTATTTGTTTATCAACACGGGCAAAAAATAAACAAATAATATACCCCTGTCATCCCTTAAGCCGAGTCCGTGCTATCTATAAACTAGTAATATTTACCAAGTCATCTAGGACCACACAAGATGTTGAAAGTTTTTAAATTCCATTTTTATTAGACAACTTAGCACCATGTTCCATTCTGCACCCCTCCGCGGGTTAAATCTTAAAATAATAAACACGACTTTAAAATGGGTCCATTTGGTGATTTTCGGCCCAGAATTCCCAAACACCTGTATGTGAAATTTTAACCAGGTAAACCTCACTTCCCCTTGTCAAATTATGTTTACGTGACTCTTCGGAAGTAGGTACTTTTTATAAAAATTTGACGGCGGTAATTTAAAAATATCATGTATTATTTTGTTGTTACGTGTTTTAAAAATAAATATTTACGTTCTTTTGATTTATTTATTTATTTATGCTCTTATATTTTTCTTACTGCAATCATTTTTCGTTACAATAGATTTAATGCGTAATAAGATCAGAAAGTCGTAATTAGGTCTTATCCTAGAAATATAAAAATTGAAAAAGTGTTTTCAGGCGTGAAAAAAAATTGCCAGACGAATCTCACTCACATCATTAATGGTTCTAATTTACTTCATAAAAGTCAACAGCACCAGCACTCCCTCTACATACCCGGAAAAACAGTTTTAAATATAGTGGTTCGTCCTATCGGTTTCGCTCATACAAAAAGCAATGTTTTTTTGTAAATAAATGAGTTACTTCCTTAGAGTATATACATCTGTAGAGGGTAACAACACATTTTACCAATCCAATGTATGTTGCCTATTATAGCTGATTAATTTTTTACAATATGCTCTAAATGAGAGAAAGGGAGACAAAAAAATCTGTGGGTACGGTCCTCATTTTTTGTTTTGTTGTCGATTTCAGAATTTGTATGATGCTCATTTTTTACGTACGCGGGTAGTATTGCTTCGAACTGTCGAACGCTCTGTTGTTATTTTGATAATTGTTTTACGTATTTAGTGCTAATTACATCAATTATGCCGACGTGTGTCATGAAAAGATATTCAAATAGAACTGGAAAAGGAAGAAAACGCTTCAGATATCTCAGGTATATCAAATATTATAAATTTTCACTATACGTTTTTTTGATAGTTTTAAACGTAAATGCACCACAAACATTTACTATTATTTGAGCAATTATTATAGCATTTGATTATGTGTAATTCTTACACCTTATACATTGGATTTATGTAATTGAAATCATTTTTTTAAATCGTTTAAATCCAAATATTTCTGTAAATGTTCAAGAAATACAAACTCGAAGACCTTTTACCGAGTTAACCGACATCTGGAAATAATTCTATCTCATTTTATCTCACTGAAAGAATGTGAAATTGTCGTTTATTGAATGTAACTAAAAGAGATGACAATACATCTGCGCTATTTTTGAATGGTATTTTTATGACCATGTGTTGGGGCGGCTCTTATCTGTCAGGGCTGTGTATTACCTTTAAATATTACGTATTCACTTAATGTTATTTGTAAGTGTAATCATTTTATTATTAAATTTATAACCATAATACAGTAATTTTTTTATATTTTTTGGATTCTCGATAGATGAAGTAAAGCGGAATAAATAGATTCATGCGACAGGGTGGAACAATTGTCCCCTGTAAATAACAATTGGGTGTGTTCCAATCACTTTCTATCCATTAATTTGGACAAAAAAAAATTTGGTACGTGTAATGAATGGTGCCGTACCTCCCATGTTTTCAAAAACCTAACTCGCTTTAGGTAAATTTACATTTATTTCAAATTTATATACCATAAAGTCTGAAAAATCGATGTACGTGCATGAAAAGATGTATGAATGTAGAGGAAGCGAGGTCTACATGCAAAAACAGCGTGATTTCCTAATTCACCAAATCAGACGTGGCATCTTCACTCTATCCAAAGATACAAGTTTAAATATAAAATTTAACAGAGATTACTGTTCTCAAATCAAACAATGAATTCGGATAATATTTTGAAATTGGAGACCCCGTTTAAACAGTTTTTAAAGATGCTAGTTACAACCTGCCGTCAAAGTAAGACAACATTTCAACAAATTGGTTAATTTTTAAAGTCAGTAAATTTACTTTATTGCATTTTTACCTTTTTATTATAATTACATATTTGTTTATGAAATTAATTTATGTACCCAACAATGTCATTTATAATGTTTATTATTGTTTACTTTTATTCATTAAAAATGTTTTAGTAAACTTGTTACTAAATTACGGTTTTTTTGTACTCCCTACTCCCTAACAATCTCTGCAAAAATTCGCCTAAAGTCGTGCATTTGTGACAACCCTGTTTTATAAACACCTGGAAACGAAAAACGTCTTTACTAAACATACGATCACGCCCCCTTTTAAAAAATTCTTACGAACTTTGGAATAGTACGGACTCTAAGATGTATATGCTCTAAGGTTCCTTCTTAAAAAAAAATATTTTTAATTTCTCTACTTCGAATTCAACTCTACTTTTACTCACAAAATTCGATATTAACCTTGATCTGTTTTAAAGGTCTGGCCTCTTTAAAGATCCCCACATTGCAAAAACATTTATTTTTAACTGTAATGAATGGCAATTTTTTTAATATTTTTTTTTACATTTGTTTACAAAAGATTCACGTTTTTATTTTAGAATTAACATTTACTGCTTTCAATGCCCGAGTCGCCTTCAGAGCAACCACAAAAGTTGACAGATAGAATAGTTGAGGAAATGGGAAATGAGGAATGTTACACAGTGTGTAAAGTGGCCACTTAAACCAGCCTGTGGCGGTTCAAAAGCCCTTTAAATACCTAGACTTCCATACTACCTTGTCAAAAATGAGTGACTCAGAGCCAAAAGTGTAGTAAGGTGCTTTCCTTTCCGTCCAAAAAGAATATATTTTAGTATGTCTAAATGTGCTTAGCATCGTTAATGATATAAATTTATAGTCAATATAACTTCATAATAATACTCGTTATTACAACAGAAATTAAGAACATTTTAAAGAAGGTAAAACAGAAGTCTTGGCATCTACAGGGTTTATGACCAATGACTACAAAAATTTGGACAAACTCAAAATATTTTTGACACTCGTATAACTTTACCCTTAATTATCTCAAAACTAAATAAATGTTGGAAAGGCTCCTTTAGCTCGGAACCACTCAAATGTTTTCCCTCTCTGTTACACCAAATTAGATCATAATAAGTCGCTTCCATTTTTTTATTAATTTGCTTGTGAGTCTTCTAAACTGCCTAGCTAGATTAGGGTTTACTTTGCCGTTCTATGTAAAACAGTAAACTCCAAAGTAATAATTCTCTAGAGAAGCCCCTTAGCTCTATTGTACAGAACGTCTATAGAACAATTATGTGTAGTTTCAAATTTTTGGTTAGGTTTTCGTTTTACAACAAACTTGTAACGGGTGGTTTCGGTTTGCGCTTGCAATTATCAACCCGAGTACCTATTACCCGTTGTATTGCTGTAATCTGTAGCTACCGTATTTTTCGGACCGAATAATACGAATACGAATTATATTGTTAATAATACCGATACTGAATATTTTCAGGAACATTTCTGCATATAGCACACCACTCAAAAAGGGTCATAAACCCTGTAAATACCTCGACTTATATTATATTCCCTTCTACAAAATGTTTTTCATCTATATTGTAATATTTTATTTTTATTTTCTTTTCTTTTATTCAGGAAACATACAGTACGATTACATAGTTTGATATTTTACACATTTAGACTTAACTGTGAAGTTGGAAGAAATGGACCAGTGAAGTTTCTATATTATTATAATAATGATATGTTAGGTTATTAATGAAAGTACAAAAAGAGAAGGAAAAAAGCACAAATGGAAGTTGTTTAAAAATTTAAATCAAAGTAAAAAAAGTTATTTAAAAGTTTGGTGTTAGTATTTACAAATAAAAATAATGTTAAAAATGAAGAACAAAATTTTTAGGAAAAGTAATTGCTCGTGGCGTAATTTGGTGAAAGTAAAAAAGAATTAAAATAAAAAATGGAAAACATGCTCAGATGTAAAAAAAAACCTTTTCAAAAAGGAAAAACAAAAATATACACAAACATATTTTATGGGATTCAAAGAAACGATGAGAAGAATCTTTAAATGAAATATAAGGCAATAAATTTAAGTAAATAAAAAAAAACATGTTCAAATATAATGACACATTATAGTAAGAGCAGCAATATTTTGATTTTATAAACATATACAATATAAGTAATTAAAAGTAGTTTAAAAGTATAAAAACATGTCAATGCAGCAGAGAAAAAAGAAAGGGCATAGCAAGTAATCTTTGAAAGTTGAAAAAGCAATATAAGGAGAAGATTTTAAACCAAAGGTAGTTGATATAATTTCATTAAAGCGATTTTAGCAGTAATACGAATATCAGTACAGAAATTTGATTGAGAATAACAATATTAATGTTTGTAATGTGAAGTGATGTAAGGGAAAAAGGAATCAACGGAAGTTTTATTCAAAAGTTTTCAATACACTATTTTTAAATAATATATTTATATTAATATTTTACTTGCGTCATTTTGCATCTGAGCCGTGCTATATTATTTGTATTAAATTGTGTGTAAAGTGGCCACTTGAACCAGCCAATGACAGGTCATAAACCCTGTAAATGCCTAGACTTCTATGTTTCCTTCTATTTTTAATTACTTATAATATATATGTATATAAAATCAATATATTGCTGCCCCTACTATAATGTGTCATTAATTTGAAGATGTTTTTTAAATTGACTTAAATTTATTGTCTTATATTCCACTTAAAGATTCTTCTCATCGTTTCTTTGAATCCCTTAAAATATGTATGTGTATATTTGTGTTTTTCCTTTTTTTTTTAAATGTTATCACTATTTTATTTTATTTTTTACATCTGAGCATGTTTTTCATTCTTTATTAATTTCAATTCTTAACTTTTAATTACTCTTACAAATTTTCTTCATTTTTAATATTATTTCCATTTGTAAAATACTCACTATAAACTACAAACTTTAAAATATCTTTTTTTTACTTAAATTATGATTTTCAAACAACTTTCTTTTTTTTTTTCCTTCTCTTTTTTATACTTTCATATAATATTATTGCTTTTTAATATGGAAACTTCATTGGTCTATTAGAGTTAAGTCTAATTGTGTAAAATATTAAACTTTGTAACTGTACTGTATGTTTCCTAAATAAAATAAAAAAAAATATAAAAAAATGAAATGTTCTTCATCTCTATTGTAATATATTGAATATTGATAAATTCTAAGGGGCTTCAATCCAATTCTTGTCTGCATTAATTCGGCCATTTCAAAATATTGTTGATACTTAATTTCGGCTTAAGCGTCGCATGGGTCACAATTTTATGTCAGTATGAAATAAAATAATTAATCAATTGATAAGAATCTCCGTAATAAATTCCACTATAAATAAATAAATAGTTCTGTATAGGTACTAGTAATGTTCATTCATTAGAATTGTTAGTATTGTGTCTTGAACCTAAGATACCGAAAATAGAGATAGCGTGGTGTAAACAATATATTTAAGATAAGGGAAGCTATTAACGTTAGAGGGTAGTTGATATTGCTAATAACTAATTGCTTATAACGTTTATCTATTTCAAAGCTTTTATCACAATCTTACTCCGGACAAAAGAATAGTGGCATTTATTGGTAAGTTACAAAGGGTTCCTATCAGTTTTAATCAAAAGATAATCATAAATCAATATTTGATAAACAAAATGTGAACAAAAATACAAATAGAAATCTTAATCCGCGCGGACACATATGGATACATTTCTTTGTGCGAAATAGAACCAGGACCCTTTTTTTGTTTTTTGCACCACACCAGGAGGCCCAATTATAGTGGCGAATTACATCACAGAACCCAACCTTGAGAAAAATCACATTTTAATTTTTGTGTTCTCACCGGGAATCGAACTCGGAACCTTCCATGTGTGAATCAAGCATCTTGACCACTACACTACGGAGGCAATTAATCTGATTATTTGTCCTGTTCATTTTTTAGATTATTTATCGTGTTAATTTTTTATATTATTTATCCTGTTAATTTTTTTTTCATATTAACATAACATTTATATATTTTTTATTAAATTATCCTTCGTTAACACGTTTAATGTTGTTAACAATTATAAAGGGTGACGTGATATCATCATCATACAATTTTTCCACCTAATGGTGCAAAGGGCACTGCATCGGTACACCGATTGCAGCGTATCTTGGTCATTTTTGTTACATGAAGGTAAGATGATCAGTCTTACGCTTCAGGTACCAGTCCATTCTATTGAAAAACACCCTTTTTTCATACCAACCATCTTGTATATAATCTATGTATGTATGTAGGTAAATTTTTTTTAGCCTTTAATAGGCTTAAGGCTATAGTCTGGTAAAACGCACGCAAAATGAGAAAATCATACAATTTTGCCATTTTAAAACGAATGTTTTTTTTTAATCGCGCAATAATAAAAAATGAAAAAAACACAAGACTAAAACAATATTTTTTATAGGTATTTCTTTTAAAAAATATCCTAAAAAAGTTTATGTTACTAAAATATAATTACTTTTAGACTGGCAGATTACGACATTAAAATTATTACCACAAATTTTAGTTCGATACTTAGTCTTTATTGAGATCCCAGATATCTAAGTCTTAATAAGCTCATGCATTTGTAAATAAATTCATTTTTACATTAATAAATCCATACCAATATTATAAATGCGAAAGTGTGTTTGTTCGCTTGCGTTTCCTTCACGTGTCAACGGAGCGACCGATTGAAATATTTTTTGCATAGGGATAGCCGGAGAAATGAGAAGTAAAATATGATTATTATTTATTAAATATGAATTAAAAAAAAGTTCTATGGAAATACAAGACGAGTGATACTTTAATCCACGATCGTCCTTGATTTCTATAATAAATTACAATGAACTTCCTTTAAGAATTTTCACTTGCAAACTTAAATATTTTTTTAAAAAATACAATGAAAAAAATATATAATATACACTGAGGTGTGCACTATAATATATCAATGATAACCTACATAAACAATGAGGGATATTGTTTATAAATGAGTAGGCGGTAATGTAACGGAAGCAACTGAAAATGTTTGGAAATAGTGTACAAGTATGGATTTTGTCTAAGGGAAGAGACCATTGCAGGAGACTGCTGCGAGAAATTGCGTAGATTTATAAACTATTAAGCGTGTTGTCCAGATGTTTATTTAAATATATGTTAATGTTATAATTTCGTGATATATTATATTGTGTATCTATATTATACATTAATTTAACACATAACTTACATAAAAGTTTTTAATTCAGTCAGTATTGGGCATTCTCATTACGATTATTATGTCAACTGGCTGATTTGTTCTAGAAACGAATAATGCCAAAACGGCCGCGTCGAGCGCCACGTGTGTTGCGCGTCATATGTCAAAAGTATAATCTCAAAGAAAAATAGCCCTTGAGAAATAATGTTTGAAATACTGTTTCCCAAATCGAGAATCTTCAAAGGATTTGTGTAATCTGCAAGTTAACTCTAGGAGGAAAATTCCGCTACTAGATTTAATATGTTCAAAATGTAGTACACTTATTTGTATCACGAAATAAGCTGGAGTAATCGGCTAGTTCCTTGGCTCATTGCTGGCGCTGCGCTGGGCGCGCTTTATTATATTTTTATTTATATTTGGAGAAACATACGAATGGTGGCAATGATTTTTAAAAAAAAGTTATTATTTGTTTGTTTTTCTTTGAATAAAGTCACCGTAAAACATTTTTACGGATAGTCAAATATAATGGTAAGCTGCGCATAATCGCTTCTGTACACGAATCGCCCCTGATACCTACATCATTTAGGTATTCATTTGCAAACGTATGCATTCGCCTTATTAGCGAGCGTGAATTAGTCGCTTTAATTCGACAGGAGTTTTAAGAAAGCCTTTATTTATAATTTTTTTTTTTTTTAAATGTTTAAGGGGTTTTTTAACGAATTTTGTCTTAAGTTGTGGTCATTATTTAGGCTTATTTCGTAAAAAGTTTTTAAAAGATCTATTTCTGCAGATTTGTGTTTTGGTATGTTAGAAAAAGATGAACTGAAGCGACAAACTGTAGTTTGTTGTAGATACATTTACATAGAAGAGTTTTTTAAATCAGGTGACCCGACAGTGAGAAAAAAAAGAAACTCAGAAAAGCTAATAGCGCACCCGTCCAACCAGCCAACCCCCGTCTTAAACAATTTTGTAAATGTCCAAATTATTGTAGACTTATACTGTAATTAAACCCACATAGGATTTTATCTAAAAATACGAATATCTCAACATAGATTTTGTTCTGCAAGTTCTAGGACCAATTATTATACCTAGGCTCCACAGATATGGTAAACAGTAAGGCTGATATATTTGGTTCTGGACTTATATATAGATAGTTATAAAACGAGTCTGATTTATTTTTTTCTCTCAATATAATTCTATAACTTTTCGTTATGTTTAAATATGTTATTCTTTTTGCCTTTTCATATTTATGTATGTATTTCGTTAATATTTTTGTTTGCTTATATGTATTTGCCTCGTGGTGTAATGGTAAGCGCATTTGCCTACCATGCAAGAGGTCTCGGGTTCGATTCCCGACATGGTCATATTGAAATGTAATTTAAAATGGTGTTTTTATACTAGAATATATCATAGTTCCTGGACTGGTACCTGAAACGAAGGACTGATCACCTTAACTTCATGCAACAAAAATGTTCAAGATACGCTGCGATTGATGTATCAATGCAGCGCCCTATGCACCATTAGGTGCCGAAAGAGAAAAATGATGAATAATATGTATTTAACTACTTGTTACTATTGTTATAGTTATACAATTAAATATTTTTTTATTTTGTATTTATATATGTACGATGTAAGGTGTACATATGTACTTTTTTTTACATATGTTTGTTTAGTTTTTTTTTACTTAGGACTCACAACTTTTTTTTTTCATAAAGTCTTTATTCAATAAAATATACACATTATTACAATATTTATACATTATAAAGAAAACAACGTATTAAAATATATTTTGTTCTGATAAACTATTTAATAATATTATGTCATCGGGTGCTCAGACATTAGTTTTGATTAATAATCAAATAAAAAGAGTACAGACATAATAATGTATACGTATAAAATAATGAACATAAAATAAATTAAAATAATGAACAGATAAAAATAGTTTAAAGAAATAATTTTTAAAAAAAATAAAGTAAGAAAATAGAGTAAAATAATACAATTTTTGAGTTTGTCCAAATGTTCGTAGACAAATTGTTTAAAAATTGGAAAATTGTTTTCAGGCGTTGCTTGGTATGTGAAACAATTTAGTCAGATGAATCTCTTCACAACAATAAATGTTTCAGCTCTTTAACTTCACTAAAATCAACAGATGGAAGAATTGAAGAAATATGGATGTTCAATAATAGGAAAAATGGTGAATGTTACAGTGTGTAAAGTGGCCACATAAACCAGCCGATGACAGGTCATAAGCCCTGTAAATGCCTAGACTTCCATTTTCTCTTATTTAAGGTATTCTCCATCCTTGTTGTAATTTGGTAAAATAATAGATACAATTAAAATTAAAGAATAGCAATTTACTAGAATATATTTTAAATACATATAAGAAAAAATTAAACACATATAAATAGTGTGTGCTCCTAAATGTTATCAAAACAAGATAAAAAAATAAAACACAGTAAATCGAAAATTTTAATTCATATCTACAAAAAAAATAAAAATAAGAAAATTATTTGTTCAATATATGTTAAAGGCAATTATGCCGTATAAATAAATAAATATAGATGAAGATAATAGCTTTGGTAGATTTCTTAATCGAGATGAAGGGATTTTGGGGAACATTATGAAGATTTGACGAATTTTTACGAGTCAGTCTTCAACACCGGTAGCTTCGATTTCCCCTTTGAGTATATTAATGTAAAACAGAAAGGCAAACAGCAATCGATCGATAGGATACTGAATATTTAAAGAGGATGCGCCAGGCATTATGATGTCACGTAGAATCATTGTACATTGTAGAATATTGTAATAATTTTTCAAGCACAATGAGGTAGTTCAGTGGTTTAAAAAAATAGATAATTTGACCGTCAATTTTTTTTTAAACCATTTTTATCTATCGTATTTTCGTCGCTATGCTTTTTTAAAGTTTTGTACTTTTGTAATTACTCCGCCCGTGACGTCACGAGTTGCCGCCGGTGACATTGAACAGTAGAACCCCGTAGCGACAAAGTACACTAAACGTTGAAAACAATGGCTGCCCGGAAACCGGACGCCGTACTTGATCGGTTGATTTAGAAGAACTTGTGAAGCAGTTCAGAATAGTTCATCATTATTAAAACTGTTTTTATTCATGTGTACCTGTTTAGTAAATAACAGCATTTATCGATATTATTCCTGGCCGATTAGATTTCTTTCCTTTCTTTCCCTTGACCAATTTTTATTTTACCTACCTCACATCAAGAAGAAATTCAAAATTAAAAAAATTGTTTGGAACAAAAAATACAACATTTTTTAAATTACTAAACATTGCATAAAAAAATCTTGGATTCGTTGGCGTCGTTGTAAAAGTTATCATAAATCGTTCCATTATTCATAGTTAGTTTCATCATCCAGTGTTTCATCATCCAAATTGAGGAACATCCTAATTGTATCAAAGGTAGGTCCATTTCCGTGTTCCTTTCCTTTCTTCAAATATTTTCAACCTTTTACAAAACCGAATGAAGTTAGTTTTTTGCTACAGACCGATTTTCGTTAACAGTACCTATGGATAAAACTTTTAAACTTTAAAGGGCAGTGTATCAATTAATTATTGTCAAATTTAAATACCTAAAAAACTAATATGTTTATTTAAATTCGGTTTCTTTTATTACCTTATATTCTTTAATATTTTTTTTTAGTTTTACTTATATTAGTAGTCTTTAATATAAACGATGGGAAAAGATACACCTTTGTGTATTCTCTCCCCTGCAATACATGCATTTTTTTTCTTGCTGATTTTATGTAAAATACATTTCTTACTTTTTATTCATACATATAAAACAAGTAAAATCCCACAAGGCGTTTAAATAAATGAAATATAAAAAAATAAATTAAAATATGTCATTTTTCTCTCGATTACATGGTACGATCCCTGCGCCGCTATTACTAACGCTCTCGGGGCCGTTGAAAACACTTTTATAGCGCGTATTTAGTATGTTAATACGCGCTATAAAAGCTTTTTCTTTTTTTCTCAATACACGAGTTAAAAGTTTTTTCTATGGCCGCGAAAGCGGTTCAGAATAGCGCCGATGGGCTGATATTCCGAACGCATTTATTGCGCGGTATAACGCGTATTTAGTACGAACAAACGCGCTATACCGCGCTATAAATTGATTACAAAGATGGTTCTACACTGCGATATTTTATGTTCTCGGGCAGACGGCAGAAACGTAAGACTGATCACCTCACCTTCACGTATCAAATTATCAATATATGCTGCATCTAGTATACCAATACAGTGCCCTATGCACCCTCGAATGTGGACAGGAGTATGATGATTTATAAATGTCTTATGGGCGTTATAAAATAAAATATCTAATTATCTTATCTAGTAAATTATCTTTTTTTTCTAAATATCTAACTATTTTTGCAAAGGGACGCTATGATTTTATATGATTTCTTAAAGGACGTCGGACCTACCCAATCCCCTGAAAATCAATAAATAACCTTTTATCTATTTACCACTTATTGTAATTAGGTGCTAGGGTTCTAGCATTTACTATTTATTGTAATTAGGTGCTATCTATTTTCTTATCGTCCCACGTTGCTATTTTCCCGATATAGGTATTTGTATTTACCTATCTAGAAACCCTTAAATCATCCGGAATAATAACAAAATATTTATCATTTGAATTAGGTACATATACTTAGATAAGTACTTCTATATGTAAAAATGTTCATACTAATTTATTTGTAGGTATCTTATCTTAACTCAAATTATTAAACTTACGGTTATTTAATAATGTTTGTATTTTAATATGTGTCTACTCAAAACGAACTTCTCTTTTAATGTAAAATTAAAGCAATGCTTAAAGTATCATCTATTTGATTTCTTTTCATTTTCTGTTTGGCGGAGTCTTCTAAGTAAATTAGTAAAGCACAAAAGATAATAAATAATCACAGAATGAGAGGCTATTTTATTTTTTCACTATAGCTCGAAATAATCCCGACTGAATGTGTATCCAAATAAATGTCGGGGACTTAATGCAAAAACCGTTAGAATTTTCCGTATTCTACTATCTCCCGTAGTCGCCCGGAGAAAATGATAACTTGGGGTGAATGTCGGCGGAGTCGCCTCGGTCGGGGGAGGAGCCCGATGGCCACGCCCCCGGACCGCGGGCCAATGGGAGGGCGCGAGGAGCGGTAGCCATGGCAACAGCGCGAGCGGGCGGCTGGAGGTCCGCGCCCGGCCGACGGCCGCTCAAACCCAAACAGAGCGTCCTTCTGTAAACACGGCCCACAGTCAGTGACGACCCGCCGACAGCGACAGTCGGAGAGTGTTAGTCGAGTGATGCGCTGAGGACAGCCGACATGCTGTCCCAGAAGCTGCCGTACGGTGAGGGCCTCGCCATGGGTGCCGGCCTGCCCCTGAGCCCGGGCCTGGCTCCCGCCTACAGCGTCAACTCCATGGGCTGCGTGCCCTCGCACCCCTCGCAGGGCTACTCCGGCTACGGGGCCGGCATGGGCGGCATGGGCGGCGTGCCCGTGTCCGCGTCCTGCATGGCCGCCGGCGGCTACTCCGGCCCGCCCGCCATGGGCTCGTGCATGGGCGGCTACGGCGCGCCCCTCACGCCCGTGGGCTCCATGAGCGGCGGCCGCGCCGAGCTGGGCGGCGACCCCGCGTCCCCGAACTCGGCGGCGCTCCAGCGCGCCCGCGCCGACAAGTCCTACCGCCGCTCGTACACGCACGCCAAGCCGCCGTACTCCTACATCTCGCTCATCACCATGGCCATCCAGAACAACCCGCAGCGCATGCTCACGCTGTCGGAGATTTACCAGTTCATCATGGACCTGTTCCCCTTCTACCGGCAGAACCAGCAGCGCTGGCAGAACTCCATCCGCCACTCGCTGTCCTTCAACGACTGCTTCGTGAAGGTGCCCCGCACGCCCGACAAGCCCGGCAAGGGCTCCTTCTGGGCCCTGCACCCCGACTCGGGGAACATGTTCGAGAACGGCTGCTTCCTGCGACGCCAGAAGCGCTTCAAGGACGAGAAGAAGGAGACGGTGCGCCAGTCGCACAAGGGCGGGGAGCGCAAGGACGAGCGCGACAAGGAGCGGGGAGACGACCCGCTGGCGCTGCTGCACGCCCCCGAGCTGTGCCTGGGGGAGGAGCTGCGCCCGCTGCCGCTGGAGCACTACGGCCTGAAGCAGGAGCCGGCGGGCTACACGCCGCCCAGCCACCCCTTCAGCATCACGCGCCTGCTGCCGGCCGAGAGCAAGCCCGACCTGAAGATGTACGACATGGGCGGCTACGGCTACGGGGCGCTGCCCGGGCCCCCGCTGCAGCACGACTACTACCAGGGGGCGCTGTACCCCGCGCCCGCGCCGCCCTTGTGACAGTACCCCCTGGCCTAGGCCCGCTACCAGCGGCTGCCCAAGGGCCCCCCTCGGCCGCTCCCGGGGGACTTCCCCCACTAGTGATGTGACGCTACCCGCCACAGGACACCGCCGTGTGCTAACTAACCCGAATATACATTGTGAATAGTGTTGTGCCCTCCCGCAACCGGTCGACAGTCGACACCCAAACAATAAGGTACGACTTTACCACGATTATTACTAACATTAAGACGTGTACATTGTTACGGATAATTATTTCTCAATAGACCTAATTCAACTAATGTTTAATTACGTCGAAATAATTTTTATTATCAAACTTGCTCGTTCGAAGCATTCTCATTTTGTAATTATTATTATGGATAAACTTATATAACGCATGTATAAACTCGGTCGTCCCGAGGAAAGTACGGCGTACCTAATATAGATTTATAGATATTTTATATTTGTCGCTATATTTTTTGTTACAATTAATTATGTTGCTGGAAATGATCTTTGAACATTGCCCCCGAATATTCACCGATCACTATTCAATGTATATTGTTACACTGTGCCATGTTATCATGACCCAATCATTGTTTATTTTTAATTATTGTAGTTCAAAAGTCATTACCGTTACTGTATCCAAATTTCAATCGAACGATGGTACGTACGCAAGGTGCATATATTTCTAACACGTAGGTAATATAAAATAGGCATATTTATTTTCCACGATGATTGATCATTCTATTTTAATATTTATATGACGCAATGAAGACCGAATCAGAGCGGGTTTGCAGAATTTTTAATATCGGACGTGATTTGGGGATTAGCGAGGGTAATCTGGCTTTATATTGTACATCACATCCGCACTCAATAACGTCAGATGCGTCACGTACGCCCATACAGAACACGAAAACACAAGGGCAATAAGAGGAACAAAGTGTTATTCAACTTTACGCAAAACTTACCGAGATAATAGCCATTTGTAACGGGAACTACTCGTATAACAATAAATGCATCGTAACATAACAATATTATAAATAAAATAACACTTACATTCCCTTTTCTGCGCCAAATGGTGAATAGGGCACTGCATTGGCACACCTATCGCGATGTATCTTATTTGATTTTTTGTTACTCGAACGTAAGATGGACTTCAGGTGCCAGTCCAGAGACTATGAAATATTCTAGTGTGAAAACACTTTTTTAAATTAATATTTATTGTCAATCATGTCGGGAATCGAACCCGAGACCTCTTGCATGGTAAGCTAATGCGCTGACCACTACGCCACAGTCCGAATTTGTAACTTTTCTACGTATCTGTTGATTAAACAGTTAAATATTTTTATTCCAATGACCAGACTCCCAAATGTTTTGATCACGTTTATCGTTGATAATTCCGAGATGTTCTTAAATTATATTTTTCTGAATATGTAATTCGATTGCAAAATTAAATGCGCATATTGTCATACCAAACAAACAATTGATTATTTTATTTTCTAAGCTTCTAAAAGGCTGCATTATTATCAAATAAGAAATTATCTGCGTTTTATAAAAAAATAAAAGCGAATTGCTTGTAAAATATTTTTTATTCTCCTTATATGAATCGATAGCGCAAAATGTAAATCTGTGTTTTCCGCAAAATTTAAATAGCTTAAATAAAAATCAAATTAATGAGTTTCTGGAAATAAAATTCTTCTTTCAAAGTTTGAAATATTCGTGTTACGGAGTTTGATTTAAATATTTTTCTCTACCTTTGTTTTTTCTGCATCTTTTTTCTTCACCTCTGATAATGAAGTTTATGAAGGCTTCGTTCTATGGTTAAGAATTACGATTCATTCATACCCTTTTTGTCTATCTCACGGGTGGCTTATGCATAGTATTCGGACCCGTCTTCGCCCCCACTTGAGCACGCACCACACTTTATGGCCTCCTTTTGCCGTCATGAATGGACCTTTTTTTCCTAATGCCCCTAATATGTAAAAATCCGTTTGCGAGTATCGTAAAAGTAATGCATCATTGGCTTTGTGACGCCTTACACACAAAACTCACTAAATCCGACATGGGAATTTTCACGCCGATACACCCTTTGTATTTTGTAAATAAAAAAATATTTTATACATAAAAATGTTCACATTTAATGCGAAATACAGATATTATTAGAAATCGTCACATAATCCGAACCATGTATTCAATTTGATCTAAATTTGCTTTGTATCTCTGGTCGCAGTGTTAAAAGTTCATTATTTTTTTAACTCACCTATGTTTTTTTACATCAATGTTTTATTATTAAGAATCAAAATTGGGCAAAAGCTAACATACTTTCATTTACATTTTACTCAGTTGGGACTTCACACTTTGTAACCTCAAGAACGTGGATATTTTTATTTTAGAAACTGAATTATTTTTTATACAAATATATGACCGGCTTTTACATTTCTCAAAGTTGCAAAAAAAAAAAATACCAATTAAAAAATTCTGTCCATTTTTAATATTTTCTCTATAAACTATATAATTCAATTTATGTCAGCAAATTGTGCCTAATAATCTTAATAATATACATTGTATAATATGAAATAATGTTTTCAAATAGCTCAACCGACACAGATAACCTTATAAATAATAATAAATAGAACTCTTTTTGAATGCTATTTGAAGTATCAAAGAAAAACTTGTTAAATGGGAAAAGAATTGACTAAAGCATATTTAATTATTTTAAATAAAAATGCAATGAAGTTCAGTGGTTCTTTTCATATTTTTTATTTGTTATAGGACTATTAAACTTAGCTCAATATGTATCGTATTCTCATCGCTATGATTCTTTAAAAGTTTTGTTATTTTTTAATTACTCCGCCCGTGACGTCACTAGTTCTCATTGGTGAGTCGTCCTGCCATTAAAAAATAGAACCCGTAGCTGTCGAAATATACTAAACGTTGAAAAAATTACTTCCCAGAAAGAAAGAAACCGGAAATCTATCACTACACCTAACAACGCTTTCATTGATAGGTTGATTTATAAGAACTTGTGACGTCGTTCAAAGTAGTCCATTTTTGTGCAAACCAGTTTTATGAATTTTTTCATGCATTTTCGAGAAAGTTCGTCGAACAATTAAACGCTCTATTTTTTACGGCGAGTAAGAATTTTTTTTTTCTGTCCAATTTCCCATAGCACTGAACTTCCTCATGGAACCAAGAAATTACAGTAGATCATGTTAATGTAATAAAATTCATTTAAACCGTATTATTTAGAATTTTGATGTATTTTATTTTATGCCCATATATCTACATGCTTTCACGATGGTAGGTCAAATAATTCGTAATTATGCCAAAATTGTTCTTTTTTAATAAATATGTGGCTTGGATGTATAAAAGCCAATTTTGTAAATCGCAATAACACAAGAGAGTAATTTTTCAGCCATTCTGTGCCGTCATAGTGAACTAGCGTAGCTTGGATCTAAAGAGGCCAATGTCGTAAATCGGAATTTTGGAGGAGAGTTATTTTTCAGCCATTTCGAAGCAATATAATAAATTATTCGACATGTTTGATAACGAATGTTAATTAAAAACATTGCCACGTCGCTGCTTAAATTCAAAAGGACAATAAATCGAAATTTGTCTTATTTCCGTAGAGGCAATCAAAGTTTATAACGTGACTTTTTGTTTTTTTTTATAACCTTACTTATAATATTTATGTTTTTTATATCATTAGATGCGTTCTTTTAAAACTGTATTTATCTTATGGAGTTTCATGCTAACTATCACCCAGAAAGCGGCGGCGATGGCGGTTTTGCTCTGAAGTTAGTCACCAAAACGCAAAATGCCAAAAGGGATGTTGTGCGATTTGGGTAATTTAAAATGCAAAATCCACGGGAGCCTTTTTCTCAAAGAAAAATATGACCGATTTAAATCTCACAAAATTTTGGGGTTTTGGTTTGTGTTCCCTTTGAATTTACGCAGTTATGCAATAACTAAACATTTATTTTTAAAAAAAAATATTGAACCTCGAAAAAATGTTGGCTAGAAAAAAATGAAATATGATATTGGCTCTTTTAGACCCAAGACGCAGATATGTATGTGTCTATAAAATATTTCAATATACACGTGTTTTAATTGACATCAACCCTCTACAAAATGTTGGTAAGTAACTAAAATAATTTGACATTGGCCCTTATAGATTCAAGCCACAGGTATATTCCTATAAGGCATACATTTTTTAGATCTTTTAATTAATCAATTAATACCCCCGAAAAAAATGTCATTGATGAAAATGATTTTCTTTCTTCGACGATTTTTTCAAATTTGAATTAGTTTAATATTTGCAAGTCACTGAAACGTTGCTGTGATAATAATAATATATTATAATAATGCCAATACCTTTGGCCAATTTTCCTTTCGTTTTCTCCTTCACAGCTTCTTTTAACTGATCCAATAGATTATTGTATATGTTCGGTTATAGTGACCCAGTTTTCTCACCTATAATTATGTTCATACGTGCATATTTGTTGAGGATATTTGGTACCATCATAAATATATTAGAATTTCTGATTGATCGATTGAACCGGCGAATAGAAGATAAATCACGCGATATAACTTCGAAGTACTTTTATCTAAGAAATTCCTAATAAATCTAACGCTATTTATCGGAAATCAAATGAAATCATTTATTTCATGACTGAGCCAATAAAATTCATTCATATCTATCGTGATAACTCATTGATTATTTAAAAATTAAACTATTAAAATTTTACAATATACTACTCATTCATTCATGGGTTGTTTTTTATTATCATATTAGTTTAAAAAATCATTTACATGTTTTTAACGTACATTAATTTAATTTTGTTAACGTCTGGATTGTTTGATCTAGTTATTTACATTTATTTCTAATGCAGATTTTTGAAAATTGGTTTTATTTTATTTTGATTTATATTAAATTAGGTACATTAATATAATTAAAGGTCAGTTGCGCAAAAAAAAAATATTTCTACAAACTTTAAGGTTATTCATTGTAGCGCAGAATGGGCGAACATAGTAGTTTTATCTTACTTTTTCATGCAGCTCATTTTGTTAACTTTGACGGAGAAAAAAATTGTTTGATTTTACTTTGGAGAAAATGCAACAATTATTTAGCTTTAAATTTTATTTTTTAACAATATTTTTTTATGCAACTGGCTTCAAAGTACGTTTGTCAACCAGTAACATATTCAACGATATAGCGAAATCGTTGAAATCAGCTTAATGTCAGTCAATTTAATGTCACTTCAATGGTAATTTAAAAATATCTGGATATATTTTATATTTCTTTTCCTTTTGGTTCGACCCCAGGAGTTTGTAGGAAAGCCCGCATATTCCTCTCCTCGCGGTCCCTCTTCGTCTGGCAATGTGATGTGTAGTTTATATCTCCTTAATTTTGATCCAACACTACGAAGTCATCCTCTATATAACGGTTTCTTCCAAAATAATCAATATCCAGGACATTTATTATAGCAAAATGTAGCGCATTTCTTTAGTGTGGTGATTTAAAAAAAAAATCCATTGCTGTCGGGAATAGGTACGATGTACTTTAAAATGATCGAACTAAATTGTGAGAACGAAACGATATTAAATTTCATATTTCGGTGTTTTTTTCTTCCTTTAAAAATCTTCTTTGTAAACTAATTCAATTATCAATATTAAAGCTCGTCGTGAGGCATGGTCGTGAAAGAAATCTCGTAATATTATTACAAGCGTGAAAAGAAGTATTTTGGAGTTACTTAAACATGTTAATTTGTGAACTGTGAAACAAACCGCTCCATTAGTATCCAAAACGATTCTTCTAAAATGGTCGTACGAACATTCTAACAGATGTTAATTCTTTACTGAATAACGTATGACGGTGCCTTGGAAGCTGTCGACTATAGAACATTAAAAAAATATGAATTCTTGTATTTTCCTATAAATGAAAACATTTATTTATTCAGGATCCACCGAGTCATACTCAAATTTCGCAAAACTTGATTAGTTTAATTATCCCCTTTATATTTTCATCATCATCATCAATGGCGCTACGCCTCGTTATGGACCCTAGCCTCCTCCGGAATCTGCCTTCATTCCTCCCTGCATCCTGCGGCTCTTCTCCAGTTCGTCAGGCCAATCGCTCTCATGCCACTTTCCACATCACCCGGCCATCTTAATTTCGGTCTGCCTCTGCTTCGTCTGCCTTTCGGAGTAGTGTTCAGAAGTTTACTGGGGGTACCACCATCATTCATTCCGTGTACATGATCCAGCCATTGTAATCTAATTATTTATATCAATTGTGCAATGTCGGGTTCGCCTTGCAGTGCCTACAATTCATGATTAAATCGTCTTCTCCACACTCCATTTTGGTTTACAGCACCAAATATCTTCCTAATTGTTTTGCTTTTTAATGCTCTAATGACATATTTTCATTTCTTTCGGCCATTAACCAGTATTGGCCACCATATGCAATAACCGATCTGAGGAGAGTTATTTAAATAATGTTTTTACTCAATTTGAATATTTAAATTTCTGATGATCGGGGTCCGATGTCTTGCATGATTAACCGTTTTGGCACTTGGTTAACCGTTTTCTCGGTAATGTATCCTGTAGGAAACATATGATCTCATTTTTTCTCATGAACTAAAATACGTGTAAAACAGTATTCAGTTAAAACTGCTTTACCGTATTTTTCGTTCTAAATTGTTTTTCACAATTCATAATAAACTTTGATTAAACCAAAAAAATTATTGGGATTTTTAAGCCTTTACAACCATCAAATGCGTAAAAAATTATTTTTTCGTTTCGCCAAGATAAGGGTTATACTCGACTTTATCTTGTTTCTGAAATATATAAGGTGAAAAAATTATAATTAATTGCATGAATCATAAACGTATGTATTTCTGATTATTCTAAACGCTTGGAAAATAAATCATTATTGATTTTTTACTTTTGAAGTTGAAATAAGTCTTGCTCTGTGTTGAATTTAGCGGTAATCAAAAAATAATATTGCATTTATTTTA
Source organism: Micrasema longulum (assembly GCF_059751315.1). Lineage (NCBI taxonomy): Eukaryota > Metazoa > Arthropoda > Insecta > Trichoptera > Brachycentridae > Micrasema > Micrasema longulum. Next base: position 46,502 of record NW_028279681.1, read on the forward strand.
TTGATAAGATTTAGTTTTCACCTTGAAATAAATGAGATAAAGCCTACTTTGATTCTCTGCTATAGCATACTTTTGATGGTTCTTAATATTAACAATTATTCTTAAATGGCTCTTAAAGACTACCTAAAGTAATTTTATGTCAAATGTGTCAGGGAAAAGTGTTTCGATTAAAAATATTAAGAAATAAATTACAACAGCAGTTTATTTAGTAAAAAAATACGTTGTTTTGTAGAGTTTGTTAATGACGATACGAAAAGACTCGTAGATTTTCTCTTCTAATTTCGACAAACGCTTTTAAAATCAATTTATTAAAATCATCTTTATCCACGGTATGGCAAAAACCAGGCAGTGGGCATTTTGTATCCTTAAACAAAATTTTCCTTCTTTTATTGCACGAATAATCAATTAATAAATAGTAAAAACATTATCTACCTGGAATTTTAAAAATCAAAAGTGTTTGCTTAACATGCCCATAGATGCCACAATTGAAAACACAACTAGAATCTTAAAATGAATTGTCACTTCAATAAACTGGTTTTTATACATTTTTTCTTAACATTTCAGACAGGTGTTCATCCCAAATTACGCCCAGAGATCTCAGCTGTAAAAGCACTTAAAGCTTGTTTTATATAATTCATCAATTTCGTCTCGCAGCTAATTCATTAGTTTGTGTATGACGCATGACTAAAATTATTTGCAAATCAGAATTAGCTAGAAAAATTGCTTCACCATTGTTGTAATTATTTATTCATTATCTACAGCAAAAAGCAGATGTTTACTTGATTTATTGGGCAATGAAAATAATATGTAGACGAAGCTATTCTAAACAGGATTAAGTTTTTAAAAATCATATCGTATGGTAACATTAACGATTCTAATAAAATTTTACTTAATTTTTCTCCTCTTAAAATGATCTGTGTTGGACACTTCAATCGTATTAATACTCGTACATAAAATTATTATTTATCTAAACATTACAAATAAACACGTGAATCTATTGAAAGTGTGGGTATATTTTTCAAAAGGAAATTAAAATTATAATGCGTTATTGTCATGATGTTTTAGATTGATTTTGCCTTTTAAGTTAAACAGTATTTTAAAGTTTTTTTTATTAAAATCTTTTATGTTCAAATTTTGAGATGAGATAGAATATTTTTCAATTTAATTTAATAAAAAAATTCCCATAAATATAAAAACAAGTATTCGTACAATTTCGATCCATAAAATAACGTGACATAATATTCATGATATTGTGTGCATTTTTACATATTTTTATTACCTTATCAATATTATAACATATTAAAATTCCATCCCGAGTGTGGGTTTATAGACTCGAAGCTGCTAACAAACACAAATAGTTCAGGCATTTAAACCTAGTGCATATTAAAAAAACACATGTAAAAGCACATGCAAAAATCTAGATACATTTTTGGGTGGAAATGTCGGTAAATATAAGCTAAATTTCCCAACTGAAATCTCAAAGATTTTAAGTGTCACCATTACTTCATATTTAAATTTCGTCTTCCACATTGACTGGCTTTGTCAAATTCAACTTATCTCACTGGTGGACGTCCTTGTTGAGGTCTCGAGGTCTCGGTCTCCACTCAGGAACCAGTTTATCATCAGACCCTGGTGCAATATGCCTGTCTATTCACACTTCAGCATCCTCTCAACTGTCACAATCTTTGTTTAACTTTGAGCCTATTCAGTTTGTATTCTGTCTCAACGTTTTCAAATCGTGGCTACTGCGAGAATTATTATTTATACTCGTTATTTTTTTATGTTTTCCCCCTTTTTTAGATAGGTAGAAATATTTGCCATATTTGTTAGTCAAACGTCAAATTATTAATGTTTTTTTTTAGTCCGGAATTAAAAATAAAAATGTAGTTTCCTATAATATCACGATGAGCGTAAATCTAATCAGTTTACAAATTATTTATTATCCTACAAAACTCGTAGCAAATGACGTTCTGATAACATTATTCTTTCAGTTGAATGATTTAAAAAATATTTAGTAGGGACGTACAAACTACAAACAATCATTAATACTAATATTCTGTAAATATTTTAAAAAACGAGCATGTTATCAGAAACACAATGTTCTACTTAAATTTAACGTAATTTCCTTATAAAAAACCCAGAATATGCATTTCCATAAATAAGAAAAATGAACAGTTTGTGTGTTATAAACAATCATACATCAATTTACTACGATAACTTTTTCACAACGTTTTCTTTCGAAATTTGTTTGATTAATCTTTCTGAATAAATTAATGTTGGTACTACGACGGAGATATGATTTGTTTATGAAACTAATCTGAATTTGAATCGGGCTGTGGTTCCGTGGCTAGTGTCTCGGACTCACGGATCGAAGGTCCGTGGTTCGAATCCCACTCTACCCCAACTTGGTTCCCATTTTCTAATAGTGCGTTAAACGTACAACTCGTTGAAAATGGCCATCAAAATGAAATATTTGCGTAAACTATAAGAACGCAAATACTTCTTTAAAAAAAAAAAAATTATCTTTGCAATTTTTTAAAATAAGAATGTGTAATGGGCAAAAAATTTCATGTAAAATTTGTCAACCAATTCAATTTTGTATTTCCGTCAATAATTTTAACGTTTTTTTATGTTTAGATCCCAAGAATCATCAACTCTCATGAAATGTATTTATCGTACCTATTTTATCGTAAATAATCGGAAAACAAAAAAATGGTGTATCATTTCTTGAAAAGCATTTTCTATTGAATAGGTACTACGATTATTAAATCAATATTGTATTATTAATTGTAATAGACTCGTGTTGAAAAGCAAGAGTATTTGTATATATGTATTTGTGTGCTTTGTATTTATTACTTCGTTCAGTGGGTAAGTACATATTGAATTAATACATAATCTCAATGGTAAAGGAAGTTTTGTTTTCATGGCAAATATTTACCAAAATTTTACTTTACTTACCTACTCCTGTCTATAGACTCTTCACATAATAATATTTAATCAAATAATCGTCGCTGGCACATTGCATTGTTTAATTTTTATTCATATTTATACGTAAGAACACATTTTATCTGGAACATAACTATTTTAGGCAAGCCTTTTGATTATACTTTGTTTTGTAAATTTATTTGCTTTTTATAAATAAGTTGTTAGTATAGAAATTCGTTAATTCAGACAGCTTATCAAAAAAAAAACTTAATCATTTTGAACAATGGATCTTGTAATATTTATTATATACAGCTCATAGTGGAGGGAAGACAGAGGGTAGATGGGGTATGGGACGTAAAACAGCATCATGACTTAAGAATTTTCGGCAGTGGTTTGGAATTCCAGATGCAGCAATGCTCATCAGAATGGCCCAGGATCGAGGGAAGTTTCAAGTAATGGTCGACGAAATAAGAATAATAAATATTTTACCCTCACTTAATGAAAATATTTCAGCTAAGTACCATTTTTAGTCTCCGAAAATTTAATTTCCAAGCTGTTATTAAATGCAGTAATTTTATGCGAAAAACAAACGTTAAATAAATTCAACAATAATTGATTTTTTTAATGCACTAAATTTAATTATTTAAAGACCGGTTTCTGAACCAACCAAGAATAATCCGTATTCCGTATATATTTATTTTTCTGACTATTTAAATATTTATGCACAAAAAAAAAATCTTTAAACATTAATAATGTAAGCTATCAATTTTTGTAATTATGCTGTAAACAACATAATTCGCTTTAAATTATTATGAAATAAAAAAACCTTTTTTATTGTCTGTTAAAATATCGGTAATCAGATGGTAAAAGGGACCATCTGTATTGTTTTCTGTTTTTTAGTTTACAAAAGTTTAAATTAATATTTTAGTAAATACAAAAAAAACACCATCTTAATGATTCTAAAATGGTAATTTATTATTAAAAAGCAGCACTAAAATATTTTAGTTAGTCTTAAAATTGAGTCGTATTTCAGCTCACTCGAATATTTTTAAAAATTACAGATGGTCGTTTCTGCCATCTGACTACCGATATTTAAAGCATCAAATTTTCATTTTACCTTCAAAATATTATTAAATGGCATAAATCGTATTAACTTTTACCACATCATAAACATTTTTGTCTATGTCAGAGCATAGAGCTATGTATTTGCAATCGCACCTTTTCGTCACCGGCATTTTGAAATCATTTTAACCGCCTATTTTCAAACAGTTGTATGTAATATATTTTAATAGTAATTTCGAGATCTACGTTCACTGAGGTAAAGATTCCGCTTGCGTAAATTGTGGAAAGAAGACTTGACATATTGCGTACATATCATAGATCTGTGAAAATACTTAGCAAATAAAAAACTAAACTCGCGTATTTTTGCGTCACCATTTTACACATCGAGGTTCCGAGGTTTAAACGCAATACCTATTTAGAATTCGAGGATTTTTGAAATTGTTACAAACCCTTCTCATTACTTTATTTCTAATAATCTCTCTCTTTGATGGCGTTACAGCCCATAACGAGTTTAACTTTAACTAGTCTGTGCTCAGCCGCCGTCTTCCAATTTCCCACCCGGAGAAGCTTCGCTGTATCCTTACTAGCTTCTATAATAATCCATGAATTTCAATTACCTATACATATTTATCACTATTGTATACATACAATTATATATTACAACACAACCTAGAATTGGTATCAAAGTCAAAGAAGCTAGTCAGTTTTTATCGTAATTGCGTAGGTACCTACTATATTTTAATCGATTTTTCAAATTAACTTACTCAAATCAAATTAAATTCATAAAAGTTCAGTATTTATATTAAAACTAGTATCAAGGAGTCATCTCTTTGATTCGAAAATATTATCGGTCACAACGAAATCAGTGTGGTAACAATCTATAAAAGAAACTAGCAAAAATTAATTTAATTTAAAGATTAGAGAAGCTTTAAAGTTGATTTTTTTTACAAAGCTAGCAATCAATGGCTCTTCTTGTGTTTGCTGTTATATTACGAAGAGACATTTGAGTTGTAGATACACGAGTTTGGTGACAATTTAACGGATATTGCTTTATGGCAGTGTGGTGGTATTTTGGAGGTTATCTTTGAGCAAACATTGAAAAAGTACAGAAATTCCACCGCGCCCATTTTTCTGACGCCTGCGCCTTGTATTAGGGAAACACGCGTAGCGATAATCGCCAGGTAAACATTTTACATCTTGGCAAATTTTCCTATAGAATTTACGAGCCAGGGAGGCGATAATCACCCAGTACTTTACCAGCTAAAATAAAAGAAATATCTACATATAAAAAAAACATTTGTCATGCTTATTTTAGAACATTCATTTGAGAAACACTAATTAAAATAAATTATTTAGCGATGTTTTTGGAACTTTAAATTAATTAGACATTGAACTAAGTGTCAAGAATCATTAGTTATCTCATCTTTATCTTCATTCCTTCTTCTCACCTAATAGTGCATAGGGCACTGCATTGGTACACAGCGCATCTTGATCATTTTTATAACACGAAGGTTAAATTATCAGTTTGGTATATTATAGCGTAAAAGCATCGTTAAAATAAAATATTACATGTCAACCATGCCGGGATTCGAATCCGAAACCTCTTTCATGATAAGAAAATTTAGCACTTACAGTAAAAGTAGTACTTTTCTATAAATACTTTTCCTACCTACTCAATATTGTTAACCAAACTGATGGCAGTAATTTTTAAATTAACATAATATTGTACTTTGCACATAATTTGTTAAAACAAAAAAATAAAATTTAACCTTTTTTTTTTATTTAATGTGTTATTTTCGCCATATGCAATTTTCTGCATTTTTAAAACCAGACTTCCAAATTGCTGCATTTAGATTTTTTATCAAAGATAATTTTCAAGTGCTAGACACTTAAATATTTATGATAAAAATTGAGTTCGATTAATTTTTGCGATTACTTCAAAAGTACTCTTATCGAATATAGTGATTTTATGGAGCTTTTTATTTACACATATTTATGAAAATCGCAAAACTATTTTTTAGAAATCAGGTTTTTATATTTTCATAATTATACAACTATTTTTTCATGTTTTATCAATTTTAATGTTTTTATCCGCACAGGGACAAAAATAATTTGAAAAGCAGCACGTACATTTGTTTATACTGAAGACATACTAATATTTCTTAAATTTCAGTTTTTTAAACATTTCATAAAATTGATGGGATCTTTCAAAGCGAGTAAGTTCACTTAACCTAACCTACAACATGTCATAAGCCTTGGAAATGTCTAGGATGGAAAAAGTAAAATGGAAAACACGTGATTAGATATTTTTCAACATTCTTGTACAACGTTCGCAGTTTATTTTTATCATTTTTATCTTGTTCAAACAGTGAAATATTTTCACTTTACTCACCTTAACGATATTCAAATACTGAAGTATAGCATAATACATAAAATGCTCAAGATATAAAAATATTCCTAAATCTAAACCCATGTGTTAATCTATCAAACAAGCTGTAAACCAATAAAACTTTGATATGTTCCGCCAAAAAGGAAAATGCATTGCTTGAAAAACAAGAAATACCTTAAATTTTATTACGCGTTATTTTTACAAAATTAAGTAGGTACCTACTTAATTGTAAAAATCTCTGCTGAAAATATGAAAATCCTTCCTAGTGCTAGTAAATCCAACTTTAAATAAGGATTATTTTTATATTGAAAATAACCTTTTTTTAAATTATTATGTACCAGTCAAGATAGGGCAAATATTTAAAATTATTCCTCTGGTATCAAAACATCACCCAATCAAAATATTATTTGTAGGAGCCTACTATTATTTAAAATGGTTTTCAAATAGGTATAACATTGTAATTTAATACAAGAAGTGGTTCATACTTACGTGTACATAGGTATTTTTTTTTATTTTCATCATTTATTGACCATCGACGTATGATTGAAATTTGGACAAAAAATGGTTCTCTTGTGATTTTTTCATTAGGATTTAGCAATATATTGCCTTCATATTACAAATCAAACAATGTTTATAATCATGTATATTTTACTTCATCAACCTAACAATGCCACAGGATGGTAACATTTAATTAAAGAAAATGATTATCAACATTAAAAGATGTTTAATTTTTAATATCTTTAAAACAATTTCATTAAATTTTGAAGTGATCTGGTAATTTTAAAATAAAATATATCTAGTTTAATGACATCTATACGAATTGTAAATTAATTTAATTTTAAGTATTTTTGGAACAACCCAAATCAAATTGTTTTATTTATGCATACATCATAAAACTTTTCATGCATTGCCTTTATTATTAATAAAATGTAATAAAATATGGCGCATATTAACAGATTTATTTATTCACATTGTGAATGTTAAATTATTATGCATCCATACCATAAAAATAATTAATATTATGCACAAAATAAATTCTTCTTTACGTACAACTTGCGGCGACTTTGAGTTCACTTAGTCCGTATTAGCAGGGCGAAGGCTCCATTATGGGCTTGTTAGAACCGACACCTAGAGTTATATAGAAACAAGAATTATACTTTTTCAGGGTTATCTGATATATGTGCATAAAATATATTTTTTAAACATGTCCAACAATAAATTATTTTTTCGTGTTTTTTTCACCAGATAAGAAATAATATATTCGATTCCTTATCAATTACCATCCCCTTATTTATTTTGTCATTAAAATATTATCAATATATTGATGGAATCAATCAATGATTTTATTAATTTTTTTATTTGAATTTTATGCAATAAAGCAAAATATCAGAATTCTGTTATAGTTTGAATCAACTAAAATAGAATCCATCATGTTTGTTCTTAAATTAAATATCAAAATTAAAGGTCTAATTTTATCTCCATATTTTTATCATAACATAAAATTTATTGTTTTTTTATTCATAGTTTTTTCTATTTTATATTTGTATATGATTATAATGATTATTTGTTTTTAAGCGATGCTTTTTATGCCAGTGTCGTTGCATTTACAATCATACCCAGAATCTGAAAAGAGTGTATATAAATTTGTACAAAAATACTTCATAATTACTAGATAATCTGTAATTTAATTAGCAATTATCTATGGATAGTATGTATAAATAAAATTGTATTTAATTTTTAAAAGACTGGGCCGTTAGAAATGCTTTTGATACTTTATATGTGCGGATAATTACTAGATATTTATCTAATGATTAATCAAAAAGAAAAATTCAACCCTTTTACACTGCTCATCGAGAAATTACCATTTGGCAATATAGAAACACCATAATAATTATAATTTAGATTTTTAAATGTTAATCTTACACAAATATAAAGATTTTTTGTTTGTTCATTTTTTAATATATTATTTTACGATTATTTAACACAATTAAAAATGTCTTTCAGCCCAGGTTGCATAGAAAAAGTTAAAATTCAAGATAATATTTTCCTTTACGTTAATTTATTTATGTGCTGAAGATAGAAGACCTCTCAAACTATTATTATGTTATAATTTTGGAATGGCAAAATACAAGATCAGCTCACTTATTAGTCATTCTCTTTTGACCATATTTAAAACAATAATAATTTAAACTTGTAAATGGATAATCATGATATATTTTTAACATGTAACAGAAAAAAATGTGTTAATTTATTTATGTATTAAATCGAAAAATCATGTTGTTATTTTCTTTTGTGATGAAAAATTGTACAATGCTTATCATATTTTAAAAAATACAACTCTGATTCAAATTCTCTGCTGTAATAAAGCTTTTTCACTCAATTTCAATATTTCACAAAAAATAATGATTTAAAAAAAATGTTGAATGTTTTTATCCTGTAATTATGAATGTACATACCTACTTTATGTGAAATAGCTATTCCTTTAACATAATAAACACACTTGGATTGGTGATATTACTGTATAGTGATAAAACATTAACTACAAAATATAATAAAGTTATAATTAATAAAATGCAATGTATGTACGTTCAAAATAGCACGAAAGGGTTGAATATTATATAAATAGGTTAATTACATATCAAAAATCTCATTTTTATTTTACAAATGTATAAAAAGAAACTTAAACACCCTAAAACATTTATTATCGTGTCTTTTCATGGAGTTTCTATATATAATTTTAAAGTATGTGTTTTTTACATCCTCTTTTCAAATCGATGGTGCGTTGAAACATATGTCGAGTCTGTAATATTGTTATAAATAATACATTTATAAATAATTGTATATATGTGTTCATACTTCAATTTAAGTAAATATATGTGAAATTTAAAAATGCTAAAATAAATTTCAATCAAATTCTAAATTGCGTTTTATTTATTTCTGCAAAAAAATTACTACAACATAAATGCAAGGATGTTATCAATCGGATGTATTAAACATCCTTGTCTACAATATTTTGAGTTTGTGCAAATGTTTGTAGACAAAATACAGGATTTCCCCTCCTAGGGAGTCATTAAGATTAGCCAATTACAACAAGGAAGGATAACATTCTAGAGAAGGAATATGGAAGTAATAAAACCAACTGGTCCAAAAAGCATAAAATATGGAAAATTGTTTTAAGGCGTTGCCTAGTATGTGAAATAATTCGATCACATGAATCTCTTCACAACAATAAAGGTGTGAATTCTTTATTCAATTCTTAATTCCTCTTTAATTTCACAAACATCAACTGATCAAAGAATTGAAGTGATATAGATGTTCAAATATGAGCAGAATGGTGAATGTTACACAGTGTGTAAAATGGGTACTTAAACCAGCCAATTATGTCATTAGCTCCGTAAATGCCTAGACTTCCATATTACACAGTTCATACTCTATTGTGAACTGCTTGTGACAAATATTTATTTGCCAAGGTTGATTTAAGTGCACCGTTCACTCTGTTCCTTGTATACGTTAATTCATTAAATATGGAACATTAAAATTAATGTGTCCTCACTAGGGCTCCTCTCTAGGGGCAGTAACCCGTACCATGAACACTTTGCAACGCACTTTTTTAAGATATGAAAAACATATTGTACAAACAGAACATTACAAACCTGAACCAACCTAAATCTACCAGAGTAGGCAGCAGGAAACCAGTCTGGGCTTATTTTCCCAGGAATCACTATGACGAGTCCATCAATAATCGATTGTCCTGGTTGCTGGAGAGAAATCCTATCGCTGCAGAGTGATCCTAGAGTTGCTTATTTTTTGCCTTGCGTATAAGGCTTATATTAAATGCAAAAGGTATGTTAATTTCATTTCATTTATTTATTTAGTTGCATTGAAAACACTACAGCAGTGGCAAATGGTGTTTTTATTAACAGGTAAGCTATAAAAAATCACATATTTGTACCTACATAGAAGGTTCATAATTTAATGAAAGTAATATATACTATAAATTGATATTTTTCTGTGGTTCTGTGTGATACAACAACTCTTATCCATGGAATCAATTCAAACGACGTAACTTCGTGATATATTATATTATATATATATATACATATTATCAATTACTTTCATACAAAACTCGTTAAAAAATAAACAAAAATAAGCAGAATGAATTCAGTCGATATTAGGTATTCAATTGAAATGTCAACTGGCCGAATTGTTCTAGAAATTAATAGTGCTAAAAACGGCCGCGTCGAGCGCCATATGTCCTGCAATATGACGCATGAAATTAATTATGGTCTTATGTCAAAAGTACCATCTAAAAGAAAAATACGTCTTAAGATAAAATGTTTGAAATACTGTTTTCCAAATCAAGAATCTTCAAATAATTTGTGTAATCGACAAGTTTAATCTAAAAGAAAAAACCCGCACTGGGGTTAAGACATTCAAAATAAAGTTTACTTATTTTTATGAAAAAATAAGCTGGAGTAATCGGGTAGTTTCTTGGCTCACCGCAGACGTTGGGCGCGCTTTGTTTATATTAAAATTTATATTAGGATAAAAATACAAACGGTGGAAATGATTTAAAATAAATAGTAATTATTTATTTGTTTTTCTGTAAATAAAGTTACAGTAAAACATTATTATGGTTCGTCAAATATAATGGTAAGCTGCGCATAATCGCTTTTATATACGGTTCGCCCCTGCATTACAGAGTATCCAATTAATTTTCAACACATTACAAAACAGACATATATGATTTATTAAATAGAAAAGAGAAAAAAAAAGTCATGTGAATTGGACATACATATTACAATTTGGAAATTATCCTCCTAAGAGAAATCTTACTGTCATGGAATATATCGACATCCGAGGCGATACACTTGAATAACACGATTGCTCACCTTCCGGCATAACCATTGGCAGGTTGGTTCTGCATCGTGGTAGGTAAAAAAACCTGTGTTGTCTTTGTCGAAGATAGGGACAAATAGACTGAATTCATTAAGAATATCGAAATTATTATGCGACCAGCAATGAGTTGAAAAAAGTGAACACCCAAATGAATAACCCTTCTGCCCAATAATGATTGGTAGCCCAGCATTCCTAGTAAGAAGTTAGTCGGGAAAAGCCACGGGTAAAATCCATATTCCCTGAGATACAGATAATGCAGAATTTTTTTCTGCATCCTCTCTATCATTAAGGAATACGTGGTTTCATTTGGCGACCAAATTATGGAACTAAATTCCAAGCGACTTCTTACCAAGGAATTAAACAATGTTTTCAGAACCTGAATATTTGGAAAAAAAAACGATCTGGTGGAATAATCGACTGTGGCCTTGTCAAGGAACTTCTTCGCATTTGCATTAAGAAGAGGAAACCACAAACAACTCATTCAGGAGAAACCGGACTATTGACAGGCATCAAAAGACCTTCCGTTCCAATTTGAGAGTGTTCGGAAGTTAATGTCCTATTTTTATTTATTTCAGCAATCACCTTTACTATTTTTACCATGTATGATATTACCCCATGCGATAAGTCCGTATGACTTATTACAGTTACAATATCTTCTAGGTCCTCATGCAGATTTCTACATCGCGCCTCTAGCTGCATTCGCTCTAAGCTGAACAAATGAGGGACATCTTGGGATGTCTCGTCATCATATGGACAACTATTGATTTCTGAGAGCTTAAAACGGTGAAGATAGCTCATATTACCTGGTTTTCCTGGAACCAAAGGCATGAAAGATTGTTGGAAAAAAGCGTCAGGGGGTACCGACAAGGCATCGCAAGGAAAAAAAATTACCAAGTATTATAATATCAGTACCTACACTATTTATAGTTTATAGCACCAATGAATGACCGTTTAAGGTTAAGCTTGTGGTGAAATCCACATTAAAGGTATAAATTTCATTATTTAAGCGTACAAAATAAAAGAGAACAATAAAAAACACATGAATTTTTCCAATTACTTTTACTTTTTTATTGAAATAAGAGTATTACAATTATAATTAATATTACTTTAAAAAAATAGCAGAACACCAGTGAATTACCACTACTATCCCAGTAAAAATAATACTCAGATTTAGTTACATCATAACATTATAAAACACTGTAACACATTAGAATATGGATATATTCAAAGAATTGCATAAGAAATAGCATAAAATAAAACACTTACCACACCTTTCCTTATTAAAACACTATCAATCTCAGAACAATAACGGGAAGACGCACTTTTACCTATTGACAACTTACAGTTCAAAACTGATAGATTTGTTTCTTACCAAAAGATGTGTCCGCCTACTGCTTTTGTCATAGTTTCTAGTTTTAAAGTTTTTTGACTGGACACATGTAGCAATTCTTTTTATATTGTTTTTTATTAACCAATGGTCATTTACTGTGGGATGGCCATTTACTGGCGCTTTGACCCTATTACAAACATACCAAAAATAATGAATGTTTGTATTTGATAGGTACGCACTAGTAAAACAAGTTAATGTATTAAAAGGTACTATTTATAAAAAAAACTCAGAAATGCTTGAGTGCATCTGAACGGCCGAAAAATATAAGAATGAGGAATTTCAGCCCTACGGGAAATTGGATTAAAAAAATGATTTTTAGCGCAAGGTAAAAATTAGAGCATTAATAAAGTTTCTTAAAAATGTACGAAAAAAATAATAAAAATATTTCAATAAAAACGAAATCAACAAATGATAAGAGAGCTGTGAATTACCCTCAACGGACCGATCGGCAGAACTAACCGAGAATAAGCGAAAGACAACCTCCGACGTCACATTCGGAGTAATTTCAGAAATCCAAAATTTAAAAAAATCATAACTATGAAAATACGAAAGATAAAAATTCAAATAAATGTATTTCGGCTTCGCTAAATAGTAACATATCTTACGATTTTTGTTCAAACCACAGAACCTATGAGCTGTGAGCAACTCAATAAACTTGAACGACTTCAGAATACATGCATAAGGTACATTTTTGGTCTTAGGAAATATGACCACATTTCTGATTATCGTAGGCAACTAAAATGGCTCAAAATTAGACAGCGGAGAGACTATCACTCCCTCTCACTTCTGTTCAATGTACTTCATAGTCCTAACGCTCCTATATACCTGTGTGAAAAATTTCAACGCTTATCAGTTCATGGTTTACCTCTTCGTTCTCATTCTCAAGGCACTCTCTTAATACCCATACACAATTCCTCTTTCTTCTCTAACTCATATAGTGTCCATGCGGCTCGACTGTGGAATCATCTCCCATCCACCATTAAAGATGTTACTACATTATCTCTGTTTAAATCACGTCTGAAGAAACATCTCTTTTCTCTTCCTTAATCTCTCCTCCTTTCCTTTTTCCTCTTTCCTCTTTTTTCCTTTTTTCCTTTTTTCCCATTGAGTAATAGTTTTGATTTAAGGTAATTTATAAACAAATACGTTTATTTCTATTTTTATTTATTTTTAACTTTTAAATTTTTTTTTTCTATTGAATATGTTTTGTAACTTGAATTATAAAAATAAAACTTTTACTTTATTGGTTGTTTGGAAGAAATTGCCATTTGGCAATAAGCCCGCCAATGTACAAATAACATTATGTACAAAAAGTTAAATAAATAAATAAATAAAAAACCTCCTCATTAAAAAATACTTCAGGTTTTAAACAGAATTGTTTCGATCAATTACAGGTAGGTACAATACGGTATTTAATTCAGTATTGATTTTAATTCAAATAGGGTCATTTCACGTTTTTATTTTTTATTTTTAAATAAGCAAAAAATTACGTATAAATATTTTTTTAGGCAACGTCGAATAATTTTTTTACGGAGGTTTAAAATATGCGGATATTGAAAATCCCGAAAACGAGACGTTTCGCGCCACGTCTATTAGAAACGCAGTCCGCGGTCATAACGTGTCAGTCACAATGACGTGATGCCAACTGCTGGCTGTAGTGCATGTGCTCATTTTTATATCCGAAAATTCAAAATAAAAACTTGTTTTGAATACATTGATAGTTATATCATTAGGATCGTAAAAATCCGTTCTAAATCTATACCTATATTCTTCTTTTTGCTCTTACATTCATTTATCTAAATGTCTGTTTGCTTGTTTTAGCCGTGTACCCTACATTTTAATCAGAACAGTTTCTCAACAATAAAATGCGAAACACTGTGACTAAAATCACAATATGCTATTGGCAAATGTAGAACTATCAAAATAAAATGTATTTTTATACTGTGAGAAACTGCACTCAAAGGCCATAATAGTTTTGATTTAAAAAAATATGATATCGGGCCTCTATTTGTGGCAGAATAACTATTGATCCATTAAAAAAAAATCTGGTTTATACTTCATGTTGTAATGATCAAGTTTAATCTGCGATGAAGAAGTTCAGCCTTACGGGAAAATTGATATATATATTTTTCTAACGCTCTGAAAAATTAGAGCATTATAGCGTATAAAATTAAAAAATTAGAGCGTATAAAATGCATGCACGCATGCGCATTTGCATGCATATGTAAATGCAATTATTTATAAAAAAATGTTTTACATACCTTTATTTATTTTTTGAAATATATGTGTATTTTTTACTTAAGTTATTAATATTGTAATCCATTAGCAAGCGCAAGAAGTTGCTTCTTTTTTAGTGTGGTATTTCGTTACGTTTTTTGTTTCTGTACTCTTGATTTATTATGTATTTCTTTTAGTTAACATGTTGTAACTTTTTTATTATATTAAGTAAATAAAAAAAAAAATATTTTAGTAAAAAGGAACTACTTTGAACGACGTCACTAGTTCATTTAAATCAACCAGTTGTGAAAGATTTCCGGTTTAGGGGACGTCAACGGACTAATTGGCAGAACTGACCGATAAGCCGAAGAGAAATTGAGACGTCACCCGCGGAGTAGTTTCAGATATACAAAACTTCATAGCGCTGATAATACGATACATTTATTTATTTTTCAATTTGGAACCAAATTCACCGAAATCAAATGAAAATTTGTTTTCTTAAAGGTTGATCATAGATTAGACTGTTTGGGCAAAATATCCATCCAGGACAAAATTGGACGGTTTCGCGGTACTTGGACTTTTTGGTGTTAGTCTTTTAAAATTACAACAATCACTAATAATAATACTGGAGGTCGTTCTTTTTTTTTCTTTTGTCGTGTATTAATTTTTTAAGGTATGTTTTATTTTAATTGAACGTGGAATTGTATTTTTATAAAGAATGTAAATAAATAAATAAATTGTACCTGTGGGTAGATAAAAAATTGTGTGTACTGTATTGTATTTAAATGGACTGAACAATTCAGTAAATAAATAAAATGAATGGCCAAAATAATTCAGAATGAAACACAGATATCACAATTTAAAACTTTACGAAATATTGTAGATATTTTTTTTTTTCTTGTATTCATATTTGGTTTTTACTTGTTCAGAAAAAACATATATGCATAGTTCGCATATGCATATTCGTTTTTACACAGATCGTGTTCCACTTTTAACAGCTTTTTTAACCATGTATCATACAGGATTACAATTATTTAAAAATAGTGTATTGAAAACTTTTGAATAAAACTCCCGTTGGTCCCTTTTTCTCTTATATCACTCAAATTATATACATTAATATTATTATTATAAATCAAATTTCTCTTTTGAAATTTGTATTGCTACTAAAATCGCTTTAATTAAATTTTATCGACTTCTCTTAGTTTAAAATCTTCTCCTTATATTGCTTTTTCAAATTTTGAAGATTACTTGCTATACTTGTTATTCCTTCTTTATTTTTTCTTTTTTCTCTGCTGCATTGGCAAGTTTTTATACTTTTAAACTACTTTTAATTACTTATATTATATATGTAAATAAAATCAATATATTGCTACTCTTACTTATAATGTGTCATTAATTTTGAAGATGTTTTTTAAATTGACCTAAATTTATTGTCTTATATTTCACTTAAAGATTCTTCTCATCGTTTCTTTGAATCCCTTAAAATAAATATGTGTATATTTAAGTTTTTCCTTTTTTAAATAAATTTTATTACTATTTTATTTTATTTTTACATCTGAGCATGTTTTTCATTCTTAATTTCAATTCTTAATTTTTAATTACTTCTACAAATTTTCTTCATTTTTAATATTATTTCCATTTGTAAATACTCACTACAAACAACAAACTTTAAAATATCTTTTTTTCTCTTAAATTTAAATTTTTAAACAACTTTCATTCATGTTTTTCTTTTTCCTTCTCTTTTTTATACTTTCATAATTAACCTTACATATAATTGCTTTATAATATTGAAACTTCACTAGTCCATTAGAATTAAGTCTAATTGTGTAAAATATTAAACTTTGTAACTGTACTGTATGTTTCCTAAATAAAAGAAAATAAAAATATTAAAAAAAGTTCGTTTTAAAATAAATAAAAAAAACTGTAGTTGAGCGCCGATAAACCGCTTTCAAGCAATTTGTCATCGTGTACTCGAACATAAATTTAATGTTTTACTTAAAGCTATAGAAAATGATTACAAATGCGAAAAGTACAAAGTATGCAATAATAAAAGAATACAATAGATTAAAATATATAAAAATAAAAAAAATATACTTTTTAGGTACAAATAAAATCAATAGTTTAAAAGAAAGATGGATCCATAGTCATGACTTTTATAACTTCCATCTAGGTACAAGTAAAATGCACAAATGCATAGTAATATTAAGACAGTTATAAAGAAATAACTCGACTATGCCTTAACGCACATAAACTGTCATTATTTTTTTATTTATTTATTATTATGGATAACTGAAATAGCGCCATTTTCGTATTACGAGTAGGCATATAACCTCAATAGCGCTTTACAAAGTGATTTTAAGAACATCATTGTCAAATTATATACCTAAAAGTAAAATTGCACCAGAGTAACACTGCGCGGCGCGTAGCGGCAACACGAAATATTATTTCCCCTGTTTTGGATGAAACAAACAAAAGATGTTGTAGTGCAGTTTCGACTCTAAAATATTCCTTGGGCGCCAAAGCGCGATCAAAACAAATTCCTTATTTTGTCATTTTTGCTGACACGGGGTAAATACATTTGTTTTTATCATCATCATCATTCCATGTCTGCTCCTGGAGCACAATGCTGTCCACAAAGAGCCTGTCAGCTGCCAGCGTCCTCCCAAGTCAGGATTGCATCCCGTCGCTCTGACATAAGCTGTAGACGAACAGTCAGCAGCGAACGTCCAGGACGTCGAGAACCCGATGCCTCGTAAGGTATTTTGAACTCTCGACCCTTCCGATGATTTTATTTGGCAGAGTCAGGTGATTTTGAGCATCAATGCAAGTGTTACACAGTACATGGGTTTTGAAAAAAAATATTTTTAAACCCATGCATGCGGAGTACTTATTTAGCGTATGTACAGTGACTTTTGAAGATCTCCGACTAAATCTTCAATTATAACTGCATTATCAGCACGCTCTAGGTAGCAGAGTCTTCGGGAGGAGGATATGGATTGATGGGCACACACTCACAAGCTGTAATTTTCACCGCTTGCAACACCGAGCGCAAGGCGTGCACCAGAACCGCATGAAACCGGGATAAATTATGGACATCAGATTCTCTGCGTCCTCCGTTGATTCTAGTTCGTTTGCATTCTACTCTAAGACTTTCAAATACCCACTTAACGTGAATTCGTGTTACGGTTAATTAATTTAAGATGGAACTTAATTTAATCGCTTTTGTATGATTTTGTACTTTATCTATTATCTATTAAACTCGCAGAACATGTAAGTGAAATCTTTCATTTTATTCACGCAACCTTACGACAAAACTTCGGTAAGTCAAACTAATTATTTCATTCACACAAAAGAGATCACTACATAATTGATGACCCAAACATAATTGAGAATTAGTTAAACCCGACGCTAATTATTCACATAATTATAACATAATAAAATTTCTCGATAAAGTGGAATTGAATTCCTAAGGATAAGTAAGGTCCATAAGAATTACAAAAAGGAACGGTGCAAGTACGCAACCTTGACGAACTCCAGTGTTGACCTCAAACCAATCTGTGACAACATCCTTAATTCCGATTTGGCATTAGCTGCTTTAATAATTATGTACTAAAAAAATACATACATAGGTATAGTACGTGTGGCAGATGCGCCGATCGCTGCAAGGCAAAATGGCGCTTTCGACAATACGTAAAGCATACAAGAGAGTATTGTATGTCTGTGGGTATTTTTTTACAGAAGCATTAACCTGATTTGAAATATGATGGTTCAATTTCGCATACACACAACCCCCGTCTGCATGTGTACACGCATATATGCATGTATTTACTTAAACACACATTCACAAATTCATTCGTCCTTAATATGCCTTAATGTATGGGAAAGTAGAAATATTACCGGCTTGGGTTACGGAGGGTTGTTCAATGTTCAATGATATTTATTTGTTTATATAATATATTTATATTTAGATGTTCGATAAAATAGAAATGTATCCCAAACTCCATGAGACTAAAAACCCTTTGTTTTTATTTGATTTTTAAAAAGGAATAATACGCTAAGCTTCTATTTTAGAGGCTTGTCAGCGGGTGGGAGTGAAAGGACATGCAAGGAGGTTATGAAAAACACATTACAACACCCGGACCAATTAAGAAAAAAATGTTTCTTGAGTTGAGATACAGCGTAATGGAAAGTAAAAATTATTGATATTTCCCTATCAGCACCCAGTTGTGCTTAGGACACTGATTTGGTACATGCACCATATCTTGGTAATTTTTGTTAAATATAAAGTGAGGAGAGCAGTCTTACGCTTCAGGCGCCCGTCCGGGAACTGTGAAATATTGCAGTGTATAACCTCCTTTAAAATCAATATGTTATCAATATTTTCCTAGGAATAACTACGGCGAGTACACCAGTAAGCAATCGTCCTGGCTGTGGAACAAAAACGTAAAGTGTGACAGAAATGCTTTAGCTGCAGTGATCGCCAACGTCGTGGAGACCCGAAAAGGCACCGAAAGAAGAAGAAGAAATCCACCCGCGAAGAATCGAACCTAGGACCACGAGCACTGTAAACGAACGCGCCAACCACTACACTACGAGGCGGGCTTATCTCCACTCGATTTTCTTTTTCAGAAAGCACTCGTTTAAAGTTCTGGTTTTATTTCACACTCAGAATTTTATTCTTCATCCAACCGGACACAGTAAAAAATAAAAAAATTGTAGCCTCAATAACAATTCCATATCAAAACAATACGCAGCACTGTGTGTGCACTATCTTGTGATTTAAAATAAACATATTTATGTAATATTGGTCTCTTCTCCCAGAAAAAATCCAAAATTGCGTAACAATTGTTTTTCAGTTTTTAGTTTTTTACTATCAATGCTTTTTAAGTAAAAACATAAAGCCACATTAAAACCATCCGGCTCTCAATAACATTAGGTTTGAAATTCAAATCTCTTTTTGACACTCAATCCAAGCAAGCATTTTTAGAACCAACACAAAAATTCGACGAGATACCATAGAATTCATTTACTTACCTAACTAGTATCCTTTATTTTATTAGGTATGCAAAAAATGTAAGATGCTCTGCTTGGTCGATGCTCTAGTACGAAGTTGAATCGTGGACTATCAAGATCAGTACTATGAACCGGCTATAGGCATTCGAAATGTAAATTCATCGCAGAATGCTCTCGTCCGCATTCCATTGATCGATATGGTCAGCAATGCCAATGTGCACAAAGAACAATAGAAGATAGTCAGTTGCTGATTGATGTCAAAGAAGAGAAGAACAAAGTACTGCACCTGATACAAATGGCAAAATATAGGGTAGACAAGGTGTGGGCAGGAGGCAAAACTCCTGTCTCCGGAACATACGAGACTGGGCAGGGATTAGAATAGTCAAGGCGCTGCGCTGTTTAGAACTGCTTAAGACAGAGACCATATATAGGCAAAAAGGTCCATAACCTTTTGCCAGAATCGTGGAAAGACGGGAGTGTTGTCAAGTTACGGAAGGTGTTGACCTCGCTCTTTCATGACATTGGTCGTAGGGAGTCAGAAAAGTTGATGCATGCCACTGATTGGAGAACCTTACTGGATGTCAAAAATAAAATATAAAAAAATGAGGAATAATTAAAAAAATATATATCTATAGATGACAACCATGAAGTTTCGCATAAATAAATTGTCTATGTTTTTATGAATGTATGTACGTGTATGCGCATGGGTGTATGTACGTGTGTGTGTATGTACATGTGTATATATGTGTATATTTACATATACATGTGTGTATATATGTGTATGTCTGTATGTATATGAATCAAAATGTTTATCCGAATAAGTTTATATTTTGTTTGTCTGTGCTCTATATTAATTTGTTAAGTATTATAATATATTAAAATGTAATTGCCTAGCTTGGAACGAGGTATGTACCCTTGTTAGCTGGGCAAAGTGAATATGGAATTGTATTTTGATAAAGAGTGTGAATAAATAAATAAATAAATAAATATTCTCAAGTGATAGTCAGAGTAGGGGGAACACATATGTCACACAAAGAGGAATAAGAATGTTAGTGTTATGAGTATGAAAAAAGTCGGAGGCATTGAAAAAATCTCAAGTGTTTAATGTATGTATATATATTTGGATAATTTATATAGCGCCATTTTTGTGAAAATCACCTCAAGGGCGCTGTACAATAAATAAATATCCCAGCATGTCTTGCAGATACAGAGGGCATGGATGGTTGGGATTTTAGTTCCTCGTCTCCAATTATGGTATATTCCAATTATGATATATAGGAGCTAGATTACAGCACGTCTTACAGCTACAGAGCGCATGGACAGTAAGAAATCTAGCCCCTATTAACATTTTTTTATTTTACAATGAAGTTTAGACTTTTAAGTGATATTTTAAAAACAAAATAAAAAACGAATCCGTAAAAATAGAAGTTAGATTACAACAAGTCTTGCAGCTACTGAGCGCGTGGACGGTTGGAATTCTAGACCCCATTTACTAAATTGAGATATTTGACAGTTGATAACATTTATCTATTGATGCAAGATTATTAATCGTCTTGCAGCTACAAAGTGCATGGACGAATGAAATTCTAGAAAATAACAGAAACGTGAAACCAATTCTAAAAATAATACCTAAACAAATATGTTTTTCTATTACATGTTAAACTACCATTATGTTTGATCGTTTATCTGATAAATATATTTTTTTTTTCATAATTAAAATACTTACTATAAATATATAAATCCGGTTTACAATGGCAAACCAGCTTGGTAATTCAAGAAATTATCGTAAATGTGATTATTAAAAAGCAAGAATTGAAAAATACAACAAAAATATCCTTTACTAGTTTTTTAAAAGGTATTAAAATGGTTGTCAAATATGAACCGCCCGACTTAACCTTTTACTCCCGCCATAAAAGGTTCAGACAATAAAAAAAATGGAATGAGTTGTGTTCCCTTTTTGAAAATATCATGTTACAGAATACAATACGCCTGCGCCTGGCGGACCCGTTTAAAACCGACCAATCAGAGGACAGAACCGTACTAACGAACCAATCCAGCGAGTTATAAATACGAAATTACGAACAGCTTATCATCTTGTATCCCATTATTTCAGTTGATTAATGGATTCCATAAAAACGTACCAAGAATATTACCTAAAAGGGCAGTTGTAATTTTCTTTACAGTGGCAGCCATTTTATGCTCGAAATAATGTCGCTTCATAGCAATAATGACAACGTTGAATATATTATAAAACGCCATTTTCGAAAAATGTTATCCGCATAGATGATCGAAATGTTATTGAACGATGTTTTGAGTATGTCCAAATGCTTGCAGACTGGCTGGATTTTCTCCATAGGGAGTTGTTCATATTTAAATTTGTTGCAACAGAGAGGGAAAACATTATTGAGAAGGGAATATGGGTACACAAAAGTCAACAGAGGGAAGAGTTGAGGAAATGTGGATGTTCAAACATAGGCAGAATGGTGAATGTTACAGTGTGTAAAGTGACCACTTAAACCAGCCAATGACAGGTCATAAGCCCTGTAAATACCTAGACTCCTATATTCCCTTCTCAATAATGTTTTCCCTCTCTGTTGCAACAAATTTAGTTTTTTTAATATTTTTTATATTATTTTTTTATTTACACCTTTTATCAAAAATACAATTTTGAGTTCACTTTGCCCAGCTAACAAGGGTACATACCCCGTTCCGAGCTTTGAACGATTTCAATTTATGATTTCAATTTATTGTTGTTTTGACAAATAAGTATTTAATTATAACAATAAGAATAATATTGATATAGAGTCATCATTTCATGTCCGCTCCCTAGCTGGAGCATATGGTGTCCACAAAGAGCCTCTATACATCTCTGTCAGCCGCCAACTCCTTTGCGCCCTTCCAAGTCAGGCTTTCGTCCCGAAGTTCTGACATAAACTGCCGGTGAACTGTCAGCAGTGGACGTCCAGGACGTCAAGGACCTGATGCCTTGTAAAGCAGGCAAGCGTAGTTAAGGCTCTCAGGAGGCATCCGCAATGTATGGCCTAGCCAACCGTATCGCCTCCGCTTAGCGAAAGATGTCACCGGAGTTTGCTGCGTCCGTTCCCTTATTACCTCATTCCTCACAAAGTTAAACCACCGCACACCCAAAATTCTTCTGAGACACCTATTCTCAAAACTCAGAATTTTGCTATTTGGGCCCTTGAGAGGTGCCACGATTCGCATCCGTAGAGGAGAATAGGTGTTATGCAGGCGTTATATAGGCGGCATTTGATTTTCACTGAGTAAATATCCGATCTCAAGACAGCCTTCATACTGTTGAATGTGGCGCCTGCTACTCCTAACCGCACTCCTATTTCTTATTGAAAGCTGTTATTTTCTTTAACATATACTCCCAGGTATTTGAAACTCTTGACCCTCTCGATGATTCGATATAGAGTAGTGATTTAAAATAGACAATTTAAGTTAAAATTGAACACAAGTATTTATCCTTTTCGGAGCACCCCAGTTCCGCGATTGTGAACACTATCTTCATAGGTATATATCGAGACGGAATAAACTAACATTGATATTTATTTACGAATGTGTGTATATTTGTATGAAACATCTAAGTACCTTCGTCGGTAACCGATAATCAACCTATGATATGAGAGTTACGAAAGATTTCCGGTTTGCTTGCCGTGGATGGACCAATGGGAAGAACTGATCCAGACTAACCGGAAAAGAACCTGAGACGTCACACGCGAAGTTATTTCAGAAATACAAAACTTTAAAAAATCGTAGCGCTGATAATACGACTAATAAAAATTGAAAAAATATTTTTTGGCTTAGTTTAATAGTCTTTTGACCAATAAAAAAACACTAAACTTTTTCATTGAACATGTTTAGAAAAAAAAATGTAAACATCTTCCATTTTTCATACGGAAAGCTTAATTTTACTTTGTAGATAAAATTGGAGTTAAATTTTAACTTCCCATCAGAATACGCACCCAGGTGTGCAAGAATAAAAAAAAACCTTAGAACACTATTTATTATTTTTGGTTTATGAACTTTTTTTTAGATTTTTTATTGTGTTAACATTTTGTTTATATTCATCACTTGAAAATAGCGTTTTATTTTTATTGGTGGTGTATGAGTTTTATTGTGGATTTTTTAAATTAAACAGTGCGACGTTAGTGAAAATGCTAACTATAAAACATTAAAACTTATTAACATATTACAACAGAGATGAAGAACATTTAAGATAAGGTAATATAGAAGTCTAGGCGTCTACAGGGCTTATGACCTGTCAATGGCTGGTTTAAGTGGCAACTTTACACACTGTGTAACTCACTTGGACAAACTCAAAATATTGTTGATAAATCCACCTGGTCCATGAAGAAGTATAGAAATTGAAAAAATAACATTTTCAGGCGTTGCCTAGTATGTAGGTGAAATAATTCAATTAGATGAATCTCACCCGCATAAATAAAGGTTTCAGCTCTTTAACTTCACAAACATCAACAGATGAAAGAATTGAAGGGCTATAGATGTTCAAATATGGGCAGAATGGTGAATGTTACACAGTGTGTAAAGTGGCTACTTAAACCAGCCATTGACAGGTCATAAGCCCTGTAGACGCCTAGACTTCTATATTACCTTCTCTTAAATGTTCTTCCTCTCTGTTGTAATATGTTAATATAAACTGCTCCCCAGGGAGTCGAATCCAGTCCTTGTCTACAAAGGTTTGGACAAACTCAAAATATTGTTAAAATTTATTGTTGAATATCTTGATAGAAGTTGATTGTAATTTAGAATATGATAAAAATGCTAACAGTAGGTACTAATATTGTTCTTTTTTTAAATTTTATGTCACTTGGAATAGAAATTAGGCACATTGTAATAAATATTGTATAATAAAAAACGAGACATTTTAAATATTTAGTTACGTAGATACTTTTTTAAAAATATTTATTCATAACGTTAGAGTTATAAAAACAGAAAATAAAGTCAAATCATATTATGTTTCGTCTGGTAAGTTGTAATCCTGTCTAATAGTAAATTACATATTACATTTTTTGTATGGTACCTTTATTTGTTTTATTAAAAACCATTAATGGCCTTATGAAAATAATTTTAAAAATATGTTATCAAAGGTATTGTTGCATCTATTTATTTTTGTATGATTGCTTCGTCCTGTACCAAATGGATTTTTTAATAAAACTAATTGATGTATAAATTTTAAAAGTAAAGGATTTACTTGTTTGCAATTTAAAGAAATTTAGTACCTTCATTAATTAAATCTCAGAATAAACATGACGTTTTTATAGGTAAAAGAGTTATTTAGATTAAATGTCTTGCTATTCCAAAGCGTACGAATGATGCGAATTCCAACCTTTTTTGTACTTAAAAAATATTTTATAGATTTTTAAAAAAAACATTGATCTGAAAATCAAATATGTTACCAGGAAAAAAGTATTTTTAATATTTACTCACTTATTTGTACATATGCAATTAAAAGTGTAGTGTAGTGGTTGACGCGCTAGTCTACCATTCTCGAGGTCCTGGGTTTGGTATTTGAAAGCGTTGACGTGAAATATTGTTTTTTTATCGCACTGCAATATTTCAATGTTCCTGGACTGGTACCTGAAGCCTAAGACTGATCATCTTGCATTCATGTAACAGAAGATTGAACTATGCTTCATTTGATTTATTAATGCAGTGCCCCATGCATCACTGGGTGTGAAAAGGGTGATGATTATGATAAATATGTTGTTTTACAAGAATATTTTTTTATTGCAAAGTTGGATCCTATCTTGTACGAAAATAAAACATAACCATTCTAGATTCCAATAAGACAAGATACGTACAATATGTTCTGCAATAATTACCGTGTGCAAGAGGGAGGGAAAAATGTCGGTAAGAAAATACGGGAAGCGAGAAAGAGGCAGCACCAATCTATTTTAAGTGCGTTAGAAAGAGACGTATATACCTTACTCTGTTTAGTTTCCATGGTATATTTCTGAGGCGGCGCATGCGCATCAAGTTTAGTCAATACGTCCAAGGAGGTATTTGTATGATTTATGTATTAAAAGAAAATAGCACAAAGCACTTTGTAAAAAAAGTTATTTCATTGCTACAACAACGAAAAGTCGTAACAATACTGGGTAAATATTTTTTTATCATAATGTTTATTTACTTAGAAGTAATTTCAGATTATTTTCACGGCGTGATAATAAATTTACTGCTGTCATTCAGCACTAAATTATGGGGTTAAATAATATAGAACGGCTCAGATGCAAAATGACGTAAGTAAAATATCAATATTTTATTGAAATCTATAGATTTATTATTTATCGATTGAATTGGCATTCATTTTGTAATTTTACATTTCCATGTCTGCCTCCTTATTGGTGCATAATATGATGTCCACAAACAGCCTCTCTGTCGGCTGCCAGCTCCTGTGCATTCTTTTAAGTCAAGAAAAAACCAAGAGACTATAAAAAATCATTAAGGTAAAGAACATTGTCATTTTGTGCATTACAGTATCTCTGTCAGCTCCCAGCTACTGTGCATTATTCTAAGTCAAATAAAAATAAAGATACCTATCTACTACAAACAATAAAAGTCGGAAATTAAATATTGGATTTTTTATTATTATTTTATTTGATACACAATATATTGTTTGCTAGAAAATTCCGTGTTGAGTCGGGACTCTTCTGTACTATTCTGTATTATAAAATCGCGGTAATTGTGTAGTAAGTATCCGCGTTTCTTGTATACTTCAAGGAATTTCCTACAATTATTCTACAAAAAAATGCACATATTCAATATATTATCGGTATATTTATAAATGAACGTTTTGTTAAATATTGTGACAATACAACGTAAACATTTCATTTGAAATAAGGCACGTTACGGATTTTCCATTTCCATTCCAGTAATTTTACCCAAATTCAATAGGCAGGTACGTACATGGTTATTTGATTTAATATGACATGTTTCTTTTTATTTTTTAAAATTATTTGAAATTTATTTATAAACGCTTATGGACTTCGTACGTTTAACAAAATAATTTTTCTTTGTTAAATTCATATTCTACATTACATCTTTTGTAAAACTTGTCTGAGTCTTTTGTTTAGTTTGTGTAATGTGTAATTTCAGTCCCCGGTTTATTAGTCTCGACTGTCGTTGTCTCGTTTTAGAAAGTTGCATGTGATATTGTTCTGATATTCTCGTGTTGTGTTCATGTTTACTACATTTAAAATTTTTTTTTAGTACTTCGTCTACAATGAGGAACTTCAGCCCTACGGGAAATTGGATACAAAAAATGTTTTCTTACGCGGGGTAAAAATTAGAGCATTAAATTGTACCGCAAAGTTTCTTGAAAATGTACAGAAAAAATAATAAAAAATATTTTGATAAAAACGCACTACTTTAAATGACGTCACTGGTTCATGTGAATCAACCTATGATCTGAGAGCTATGGAAGATTTCCGGTCTGCTTGTCGTTTCTGGACCAATGGGAAGAACTGAATGAGAATAAGCGGAAATGAACCTCTGACGTCACACGCGGAGTTATTTCAGAAATACAAAACTTTAAAAAATCGTAGCACCGATAATACGATATGAAAAAATTAAAAAAAAAAAATTGACTTAGTTTAACAGTCTATTAACAAATAAAAAATTTGAAAAATACCACTGAACTTCCTCATTACATGCAATGACTAATTTATGAATAAATTTCAAAGATTCTAGGGTAAAGATTTCAGTTACAATTAATTGTTAAAATCGTGTAAGTTCTGTTAGAAAAGGAAGGTCATTTGCCTTAAATATTTTATTTAGCTGTGGTTAAGCCGATAATTTGTTTCGGTGTATTTTAGCCAGAATAATCACATCTAAGTAGATACTGACTAATTTTGGTTTTGTGAGGTTGCTACGCTTTACGGGACATTTTTGGTTTGGCTACACTTTTTTTGGCCCACGCAAATTTACCATCAATCCATCGCCATTTATCATCATCCACCACATCCAGACGAAATTGTGTGCCTACAGTGTTCCGGATCACAAATTTCCCTGATGGCGTGAGCTGAACACCAGAAGAAGGAAGACTCAACACCAGGTTAGTCAGTGTTATTACATGTTGATTTTTTCTGGTCCGAGTACATCTTTAGTAAATTGTTGGCTTCATAATCCATTGTCAGCTAACATTGTCAGTTTGGAGAAATTAATTGAATTGTCCGCTTTCGTTTTTTTTCTCTTTCTACTCGGTATTTTGCTATGTTTTTTTTTTAAATATGCTTTTTTGCCATACACATACATTCATTTTTTTACTATGACTTTAAATATGTTTCTTACTATGTATTCTGTTTTTATTTCGCATTTAACTGAGTTTAAAAAAAAAAAAAACCTATTTATTTATTTTTAATGGTTTTTAGTATGTTTTTACTACATTTTTACTATGTTTTTACTACATTTTTACCATGTTTAAAGTCAATTTTTTACTTTGTTTTTCACTTTTTCCTCTATCTTTATAACTGTTTCTATATATTGATTAGTGTTTTTTATATTTTTTTAACTGTCTTAGAACGGGGTAAATAACCCTAGTGAGCGAGCCATTCAAAGCAACTTTGTATAAATTATAATTTTTCGTATGTAATATAATGATAATAAATAAATAAATCGTAAATTTATGTAAAACGCAAAGGTGAATCTATTTACACGATTCACCAAGCTGTCTTTGTAGTGTTTTTATGTCATTTTGATTTCCTGTTCCCCATAGAAGGTGCATTTTACATATTTTAGTTTTTACATAGGCTTAACTGAATGAATATAACAAAATAGAATAAACTATTGTAAGAAGATGTTATTAGAAATTGAAACACGATTCTGAAAATCTAATATTCACAATTAATGTGTCAGCCATCCTATGTGATTCTGATTTTATGGCTTTCTTGGATTTTGTTTTTCCCTAAATAGAATCAAACCTAATTGGCTCATCCCTCTCTCCGAGTAGGTACGTAATCAGTTAATATAGAATCCCCCTGGCAACACTGAAACATTTATCGAAAATCAGAACCCTATTTCTGGTAACACCAGTTCTTTAAAAGATACGAAATGCAACGCAGTTCCATATTTTAACATCGAACGAACGAACTGTTAGCCAT
Source organism: Micrasema longulum (assembly GCF_059751315.1). Lineage (NCBI taxonomy): Eukaryota > Metazoa > Arthropoda > Insecta > Trichoptera > Brachycentridae > Micrasema > Micrasema longulum. Next base: position 75,540 of record NW_028279681.1, read on the forward strand.
ATTTTTTAAATTTAATGCATTTTTGTTACCGGATGGATGATATTCTAACCTTTTTGAAGAGTTCTTAAAAATGCCCACTGGGCGTAAATATACATATAAATAAATATGGGTAACAATATTTAAATTGTTCCTTTATCTTTCTTCTTTCCTTCCCATCCACTCTCCTCTCTTCATAGTGTAGTGTTATTTTTTATAAATATACTTTTATTTTGTTAATCTTTGTTTTTTATTTTTGTATAAAATTGTAAGATTCAAATGTCCATGTATTTATAATTTTCTCAAACTGAACGGTTTGGGTAGGTAGGAAGAAATTGCCTTAAGGCAATATGCCCGCCCTTATAGGTATATATATATTTATTTTTTTGAAAATTTATTTATAAACCCTTACGGAGTATTACATTCACTTTACAAAAATAATATTTCATTTTTCATTCATACTGTTGGTGATAAAAATATTTTTTACACCTTTTGAAAAGTTTGTCTGAGTCTTTTGTTTAGTTTTGACAGGTAGTTTATTGTATAATTTCAGTCCCTGGTTCAATAGTCTTGATTGTCCTTGTTTTGTTTTAGAAAGTTGTATATGGTATTTGTCTGATATTCTCGTATTATGTCCATGTTGACTACAATTTTTTACAAGTTTTAGTTCTTCGTCTACAATTACATTAGTGGCTAATTTATGGATGAATTTTAATGATTTTTCAATGATTATATATTGTATATGTATATAAAGTGTCAAATAAATAAATAAATGTTTGAAAAAAAAGTTTCATGTTTGTATTTTTCATGGATTCAGAAGGCATAAAAACGAAATGGTAAAAATACTTACTTGAATATATGTATGTTAAAGGGAGTATTAATTTATGCAATATGGTTGACTGGTTCGCCTCGCCCTGAATCTATGGAAGCCATGGAGTATTAAACTCCGCCTGAGATTCTAATCGGCTTATTGTAATTGCTAATCTAATAAGCAATCGGATTTGAATTTTGTACAAACACACACCCTGTTGACCGTTTATCCCTTTCTAACCTCAGCCACTGAATCTATGTAAACTGTCACTACATACAAGATTACGTATAGATACGTGCCGGTATTCAGTACGAATAAAGAAATTTAAAGAAAGTATACTTTGCATAATGTCAATCCGCGATATGTTCAGTTCACTTCTTTTATAAAATAATAAGCTGGGGACTGATAAATATTTAAAAAATATATATATTAACTTGTAATATAAGACATTAAACACTCATTTGAGTCTACTGAAGACCTTATTTTATTTTAACAAATATAAAAAAAATCGTAAAAATTGTTTGGCCTTGTTAGGGCATTTTCAAACGAATGTTAAGATTAGATTGATTGAATGCCTTTATCTTTATATATATATATATGTATTTATAATTCCTCTGTACGTGTGATGTCACCTAAACGGCTTAACTGATTTACGTGCGGTTTTCAGAGAAATATAGATCTTTGCGCTGTGCGTGTTCGTAGATATTAAAATCTTCAATCGAATATGTAAAAAAAAGGTTAGGAGCATTAATGTTTTATTCATCGATCTACCAGGGTTGCATTCGAGGAGAAAGCATTTGCAAAAAAATGTTTTTTTTTGAGAATAAAAAAAGTTTGTATTTGAATGTTTACAAACAGCATTTGTTTTTTGTGGATCTCAATCAGATTCTTTCCTTAAATTCTTTTTAATTTCTACCCATTTATTTATTTTTACTGGATTTTAAGTAATACTAAAAAAATACTAAATTTAATACATTTAAAAAAATCGTATTCCTACATAAGTACACCCCTCAGTTGGTGAGAAGACCAGAGTTTGACGTTTGCAAAAAGATTTCCATATTTGAAAAAGTATTCATTTTATGTTTTGGAATTCAACCATAAACAAGTACCTACTTAAATTCAATATTTTTTTAATTTAAACAATTTTTAGTTTTGGAATTTAATCACAAACAAGTAATTCGGTACCTACTTATAAATGAAAAGCCTCTTTCCGAGGCAAGCCAACGTTTGGGCAGGACGTCTGTCGGGTCAGCTAGTATACTTTTATAATTCAAGGTACTTGAGTAAAAAATAAAAATAATCTTATAAACTAAAGCATGTACAATGTACATTAATCATAATTGTAGGAAAAACCCATAGTTGAGGGCAAGCCTAAGTGTTTAATAGGTAATGGGGAATTTAGGTATTTATGAATTATATGAATTATATTCATTCCATCTAATCTTCACATTCGTTTAAAAATGCCCTAACAAGGCGAAACAATTGTCAAAAATGCTTTTTTTTTTATTTTTTATATTTGTAAAAATAAAATAAAATGTTCAGTAGACTCAAATCAGTGTTTGATTTCTTATATTATAAGTTTAAATGTGGAGTTCTACAAAATAAACAGCAATTAAATAAATAAATATATACTTCAAATACTGATAAAAATATGTGAAACGGATTTAGAAAAATTAATTGTGTTTTCAAAATCAATATGGAAATTGTAATAAATGTTTTCATTCATAATTTTAAAAATCGAATTGTTAAAAATAAATTTCCACAAAAACGCGACAAGATTGGCCTTGACAATTGTGACGTCAAACGGTCGCAAAAGACGGTAAAATCACGCCGAATCGTGACGTATTAGGAAGCGTTTTCACGGGAATTTAAAATTATGAATTAAAAAATATTTTTTAATACCTAAAATTATTGTCACCCAGTTAGTATAAGTTGAAGCAATAATAATTCATCTTTTGACAACGGTGCAACGTACTGTGCTTAATTTTGTTGATTTTTATTTTTTATTTTTGCACCACAACAGGCCAGGAGGCCCAATTACACTGGTGAATTAAATCACAGAACAACCAGGCTTTAGAAAAATCACATTTTAATTTTGGTGCCCTCACCGGGAATCAAACCCGGAACCTTTTGTGCGTGAGTCAAGCGTCTTGACCACTTCACCACAGAGGCCGCCGTTTATGGTATTAGTTACATTGAGGTATTAGTTAACTAGAGTAAACATAAGCGTTCGAAATATTTTCCATCAACCTGCGGCCAATTGGCATATGTTCAATAGAACGGACTTTAGTCTGTTGCGAGCATTTCTCGACTACTTTTCTCCTCGTAATTACTAAAATGCCCATATGTACGCTAATATACTGCACAAATCGATCGAGCGATAGTATAACCTTTCACCAGCAAGTAATGTTCTTATCGTAATCAATACTTGTTTAAAATAGCTATTTTAATGTCAAAAAACGTCTTATGAATATGTTACTAATTCCTGAGTTATTTCTTGTCTCTGTCCTGCTCAGTTAGTCGGACGTAAAGCGAAACGACAAACAAAGGTGACGCGTATGCGGAAGAGAGCGACATACTGAATAGAACTTACGGTAGACCGATGTAAACAGTCCGTGCTTTTTACTGTACTACTTGTTTTGCTTGTCAAAGTCGACGTGATATGACGTGACGATACCTGTTTCCTCCGCTGGTCAATCTCTTTTCTTTGGGAACGATTTTTTAGCCTGAATTTGAATGGAGTGTTTTCTCTATATATATTATATCTCAATAATTAGTTCACAAAATTGAGAAAAAACTCACTTTCGTCAGAAAAAAACTTGTAAAATGTATTACCCGCACAGGATTTCTCAGTGAATAATACGTTGTAATCAAATAATGTATATTTGTTTATAAATAAAATACACTAGAACTTTTTTTTACACATGGTATAAGTTCCACGCAGCAGCGTGTAAAAAAAACATTTCAAATCTCAGAGAAATAATGCATAACCTAGAGAGGAGCCCAAACGTAAGAAAACCATTCTATGACTATTGGGTATTAAGTTAGCCACAGTTCGCAGCAAAACGATGGGCCGTACTCAGGTCGGGAATTATCAAATGGATATTAATTTGCATTGTGATTACTTTTAAATGTATACCTGTGTATTAATCATTGCAGGGTTATTCCAATCTATTTTTCTATAATTCGCCTATATTTAATTTATAAAACTCAAATTACATATTTGTGATTATTTTTTTTTTTATTTATTCATTTTATTCACAATACATTTATGTTCTTTTTATTGATGCATAAATCCCAACTCCATTGAACCAAAGTTCTGTGTTGAGTTTGTTTGTTTGTCCGTCACATCTCCGAAATGCCGAGTCGTGGCGGCCTGAAATTTGGACAAGTCATTTAAGATGCGATTTCAAGGTTAACGTTGCTATTTTAGAGTAAAATTTTAATTGACCTCTACTCGATATAAACTCAAATTTTATATGGATGCCTAGTGCGGCCCTGACATATTGTCCATAATCAACCGTCAATATCAACAGTAAATATACTTTAATTCACAAATTTATCCCCTAAATTGAGAAAAAATAGTATCTGAAGTAAATATGTTGATATAAGGAAAGTTTTTAAGCAACAATGTACACGTGTCGGGACAATAAATGCCAAAAAATCCATGTAAATCATTCGGAATCAATTTCCTGTGAAAATTGAAACATATTGCAATTCATCATAGTCAATTTTTATTTATTATAACGTAAATATCCTAGTTATTTACAAACAAAGCTAATTTACAAAAAGCACAGTCTATTTCCTAGTAATAAATTATACGTAGAGAGTGGACTCCTTAGTTTTAGAAAATTCTATTTATTTCAGTTCCTGAAATATGTTAATTTGAATAGGAAATTGTTTAGTGATAATTAAAATCGTATTAGTAATAGATTCGATGGTGTACTGTCAGCTCCAGGATGCAGAACTAAGTTCGCACAGAGGCACTCCTTACATGTTGGTCCAAGATCCTTCAATCTTCGAGCTAAGGAACTACAAAACATTAAATCGCTGGTACAGTTTAAAGTAGGTTTGACGTCTTCGATTAGCATGGAAGGAACAGATGGACACATTCGAAAAAAAAATCAAATTCAAAATAAATGCATACTGCAAATAAATCATGTTAATTTGTGTTTTCTTTTATTTTTATTTTATTTTTCTTTTTTTATCTTTTCATGGTCATGACATACAATATCTATATGCCATAAACTTTTTAATAATTAAAAAAGGAATGGCCCACGTCCAGACGCTGAAGTCTTTGTGGGCATTTTTTCCAATTCATGTTTTACCTTAATTTTAAGATGTATTTTTTTAAAAGTGTATTTTTGTAACCATTGTGTTTATGTTGTCAAATAAAACAAAATGGTTACCAATCGTTTGCTAACCAACAAACCAACATCAGTTGCGTTCTATGAAACATAGTGATAGGGCTTCTCTCTAGGTTACGCATTATTACTCTGAGTTTCAATGAAAAAAGAACAACATTCCTGCATGATAGAATACAAAACTAAATCGAGGAAGTAAAAAATGTGATAAATTCATTTGTTTCATATGAGAAGAACGTTTCTTTGCAGCTAAGTGGTAATACAAAAAGGATTTCGGTGATTCGGTTGATCCGGGAATTCGGTTAAACGGGATTAAGTTAAACGGGCCTGTTGTGTATGTGTTGATTGTCGGCCTCGTTGTGTAATGGTCAGCGCGTTAGCCTACCATGCGAGAGGTCTCGGGTTCGATTCTCGACATGGTTGATTTGAAATATTTATTTAAACGGGTGTTTTCACACCAGAAAATTTCGTAGTCCCTGGACTGGCACCTGAAGCGTACGACTTATCATCTTACCTTCATGTAACAAAAATGATCAAGATACGCTGCAATACAGTGCCCTATGCATCATAAAATGAGAAAAGGTAATAATGATAATGTTAAACAAATATCAATATAGGTAGATAGAGTGTCATGGGAAAGCGTAGGGATTCTATAACAATGTTTTGTTTTTGAAATTATTTTTGTATATATATTGTTTATTGGTTAAGGTATAACTAGGTATTAAAATTGATGTATTTTACGTATTTGTGAAAATATTTTAAATATATACACTACATAACATAGTATTACATAGACCTTTGTAAAAGGCGGCCTCCGTGGTGTAGTGGTCAAGACGCTTGACTCACGCACGGAAGGTTCCGGGTTCGATTCCCGGTGAGAACACAAAAAAATCGAATATGATTTTTCTCAAGCCTGGGTGCTCTGTGATGTAATTCACCACTGTAATTAGGCCTCCTGGCCTGTTGTGGTGCAAAAAAAAAAATGTAATGTAAAAAAAAATGTAAAAAAGAAAGCATGGATATTAGAGAGACCTCTTTACGAGAGAAAAATGTCCTGGTACCTCGGGCTCTCTTATATCTAGGCTCGGCTGTATATGCAAGCAGAGTAAAAATAAGATCACCAATGAGGAGAAAATCAGTCTCAAATCTACGTCCACACCTGACACGTTTGATACAAACCGCTCGACTAAACGTTTCCCAACCGCAGGCAAGCCAAACTCTTGGCAAGAGCAGGCAAGCCAAACTCTTGCCAAGAGCAGGCACGACAAACGTCAGCATCTACCCGCTTGCTAGTGCAGTAGTTTTACCATCTTGCGTATGTTTATCGATGGTGCAAGTTACACAGTATGTAAAACGACCACTTTGACCAGCCAATGTCAGATCATAAGCCTTGTTAATGCCTAGAATGTTTTCCCTTTATGTTGCAATAAATTTTTAACAAAATGTTCGGTTATATTTTTTGAGTCTAATAAAATTACGCTAGCAATAATTTTTCCTCTGTATTTGTTGTGTATGGATTAGGCATAATCTCTGATTAATTTCATCATCAGACGACAGTGCAGTCATTGTTACGTTTACGTCAGAATGATCAAATTAGGTTGCATGAACAAAAAAAGCAAACCCCACGTGACTATATTTTTTTATTTTGGTGCAACCGGCCCTTGTTCGTGATTGAACTCCCACCGTTAAACTGACCCCGCAAATGATTAAGTAGACACTGATATCATTATTTATGGCGACTAATCCTACAAGTATGACTAAAATCACGAATGGTTAAACTGACCAATCATGATTTGTGTCCTTAAATAAACTGACATATGACGTCGTGAGTCCGTGAAAATCATGACTATGCTGTTATTAAGGAATTTATCCATGGTTTAGTTAGTAAAGGAGAGGCAGTAGGCTAGCGACCACGCGTGAGTTAGGTATTTTTTACGAAACGTAAAAACACGTATTCGTCGATTGATGTATCAATAATGCCTTAAGCGACGTGACGTCCGTCCGACTCCAATGTTTATCTCAAAAAAATGTTTTAAAGATTGTGCTTGCGTTTGACTGTAAATAGTTATTCACTCGGTTCACTTTATACAAATTTATATGAAAATCAGACATGACAAAATCAACGAAAATTAACAATGTTAATAATCAATTGACAGAAGAAAATACACATTGTAAATTATTTTTATTGCCACAGTATACCTTGTTTGTCTATTTCGCACCTGTAGGTCTATTGCACATATTAAAAAAATATATTACATTTTTTAAACGATTTCTTTTAAATCATTAAAAGGCGGTCGGTTGAAGAATACAGTTATGTGTGAAATAGAACCGACATCTAGGAAGAGTGTTTTTGACCATTATTAAAAAAGTATTTAAATTAAAAATTATTCCCGAAAAAATTCAACATTAGTTTTTATTTATTTTTATTTATTCATACAAGCAATATTTTAAAAAAAATATTATATATCCCTAACTCTGTAAGGCCAATAGCCCTGTATTGAACTGGGACACAATATAATGGAAAGTGGAAGCATGTACATCATTGCAAAAATAATAATTAAAAATTATTCCGTTTGAAGTTGTTTCCGACATTCAGAAAATAACGCGAAAATTGACATATTTAAGTAAATAATAAAAAAATCCTTCTTTTTAAAAAAAAAATTAAAATAAAAAAAATAAATTATAAAATAAAGAACTACTAATTGAAATTGAACATGTTCAATTTTTAATAAAATATTATTTAAATATATATAAAGCAATAGGCAGACAATTGACGTAAACAACTCACATCAATAACTTAATTAACACAATAGCAACATTATCGAATCTTTTCTTTTAAATCAAAAATTTTATCCAAAAACGGAAAAAAATCTTATGCATGAAACCTATGTCAAATCTTAAATATGTTATAATATGCAACAACTATAGGGATCAGGATACCGAAATGACATAAACAGACTACAACTACAGCAAAATAAAATATTGAAGCTAGTATATTTTTTTTAACGCCTTTTAGGCTTTTACATGTTTTAACATACATATATACAAATAAAGACACACACGTATTTTACACAGAAGTAGCAAAAAAACATTTAAATGATTTTTAGAAGAAAAAGAAAAATATCAAAAATATCATCTTAACATATTAGTATAAAAGTGGAAAGAACAGAAGTGCATTTTTAAATTTGAAGACAGAAATGCATTTTACACAACAAAGGAGCAAAAAATAAAAATGAATTAAGAGAAAGAAAATTAAAATTAAAAATTATTAAATATTAGTAGAAAATATATGGGGATACATAATAATACATACATATATTGCAGTGGAAAACAGGAGTACATTTTTTCGTATAGGTTAAAATAAAATAATCTTAAAATTAGAAGAAGTTAGAAAAATACTAATTTAGAATACAGATATAAGTCAATAAGTCAATAAACGGTAAACAATTGAAATCAACATAGTATTATTTAGGTATTACAATTTGAAGAAAGTAAATTAAAGTAAATTGATACACTGCCTTTTAAAATTCAAAAGTGTTATATCAAATACATCTACGTCATTTGCGTATTCATTTGCGAATGTATGAATTCTCCTTATTGGCGAGTGTGCACTGTAGTTTGCTGTGACCTCCCTTATCTAACACCAACTAAAGAACTCTTTCAAAAAACTAAACGATTAAATGTTAATGAACTTTTTCAACTAGAATCTCTAAAATTTATTCATAAGTTAGCCACCGATACCATTGTAGACAAAAAACTAAAACTTCAAAAAGAATTGAAATAAACATGGGACATTACAAGAATATCAGAACAATATCGCATACAACAATCCAAAACAAGACAAGGACAATCGAGACTAATAAATCAGGGACTGAAATTATACAATAAACCACAGGACAAAACTAAACAAAAGACTCGGACAAACTTTTCAAAAGGTGTAAAAAATATTTTTATCACCAACAGAGTATGAATGAAAAATGAAATATTATTTTTGTAAAGTAAATGTAATGATAATAAATTTCTTTTTTTTATTTGGTAATTTTTTAAAAGTTCAAAATAATTATAACAAAATTTTCTGATTAAAAAAGTTCAAACAGGTGTAGGTACATTGAAAAAATATGAATTTAAAAAAGTTTTTTATTTTGAAATAAAACTGTTCCATTTTCAAATTACTTCCCGGGTGTATTTTTCTATTTCTACGGTCTCCTCTTCACTTGGAGCCAGTCGTTTTTCTTCATTTTTTCCGACTGGCCACACCAATTCATTATCCTGCTCTCCGTTTTAATAAAGTCTACAAATTTGCTGAGCAAACTAGTTAGGTATTACTTTCTTTACTCTCCCATTTTACCACGGAGAATCGGAAAAACGCGGTAAATGCAAATTAAGTAAGTCGTTGGGTACATTTTACCTTTCAAAATTAATTAATCTGATACCCAAAATTAACCATATTTTTATTGATTGACATCTATCGCAAATAAAGAACCTCTTTAAGAAGACATTAATAATACTTATGACCTGTCATTTAATCATTTAACCTATTATTATATAAACATACTAAAAAATCCATCGCATATTTCAATTTCTTATTTTAGTGTTAAAAAGGTTTTTTTCAAAACTCGACCCTTATTAATTCATAATACCTGTTGTTCTTTCTTTTTTCTCTGCTGCATTTATGTTTTTATACTTTAATACAACTTTTAATGACTTATATTGTATATGTATGTAAAATCTATATATTGCTACTCTTACTATAATGTGTCATTAATTTTGAAGTTGTTTTTTTTAAATTTACTTAAATTTATTGTCTAATATTATTTAATTTAAAGATTCTTCTCGTCGTTTCTTTGAATCCCATAAAATACGTATGTGTATATTTATGTTTTTCCTTTTTGAAAATGTTTTTTGTTTTTTTTATATCTGAGCATGTTTTTCACTCTTCATTTTAATTCTTACCTTTTAATTACTTTAACAACAAAATTTTTCTTCATTTTTAATATTATTTCCATTTCCATTAAACTAACTACAAACTTTTAAATTACTTTTTTTACTTTAATTTAAATTTTTAAACAACTTCCATCTGTTTTTTTTTACTTCCCTTTTTTGTACTTTCATTGATAAGCTTACATAATATAATTATTATATAATATGAAAACTTCACTGGTCCATTAGAGTTAAGTATAACTGTGTAAAATATAAAACTATGTAACCGTACTGTATGTTTCCTGAATAAAAGAAAATGAAAAAAAATTGTAAACAAAAACAACATTTCTCTGTTAACAACATACTACTACTACCACTACCATCACGCCATTTCCCCGTAGGGGTAGGCAGAGATACAATCCTAGCCTCTTCCACATTCATACGTCTTGTCATACATGCCCTTCGGTTCTGTCTGCTTTTGACATGACCAAACTTAAGATTTTGGTTTATCTGATCATGCCACGTCTTCCTTGGTCGTCCTCGTCTAACGTTGCCGTTCATTTTCGCCATATATACAACATTATAAACATTTATCGCACCAGGAGTGTTCAATATTCTGGAAGAACGTATTAAGCTCTCAAGGACAAAAACCATTTTCAAGAAAGTAGTCAAGGACTGGATTTTCTTTAGTGGGAGGGATCTGAGTAGAAAACTCCTTGAAGAATTTTTAAATGTTTGAGTTTACTGTTTACCATATTGATGTGCCATATATATATTTTTAAAAAATAAATGTGAAATATACTCATCTGTATGTGTCAACTAATTGCTAGTCCCACCTCAACACAGGACTTTTAGTCCCATGGAGTTGGGACTTATGTCACAAATAATGTACAATAAACTTATGTATGTAAATAAATAAATAAATAATATGACATCATAAACGTTATTTTGGAAACATTTTTTCTCATAAGAACACGAATTAAAAGCTGAACATTTGTTCAATATCTATACACACAGCTATCGATATAATGCCTAGCGATAAAACCCCGTTCTTTCCAAATTGACAACCCTTAATCATAACATTTCACTTCTTGAATAAACATATCGATTAATATCGATAGTTCGCGCATCGACAGTTCCACGAGGATTTGCATAAAAAGTCAATCAGCCTTGTCAAATATTTGTTTGAATTGGAATGCATAATTAATGATTGGCTGCGATTTATTTAATCATAATTAAAGCGACGAGGTGTGCCCGGGAGATGGGGTGAAGGAGGGGTGACCTGGCTGCGCAGGGGAGGAGGTAAGTACCCGCCTGGACAGTGCCGCGTCACTGATTGATTCGAGTATTTGGTTGTTAAATTGACAAATTTTGTATAAATTCCTGCGCCACTGCAATGACTCGAAAATCATTTTACATATTAAAAAAATTACAAAATCAAACAAACCAACCATCACACCGCCGTGCAATAGAGTTATATTTTTTATATACTTTGTACGCATATAGTTAGTTACCTTAGATATAATGTAAAATTAAAACAATTAAAGACTGGCTAGACAATAACTTATTAACACTTAATATTGGGAAAACAAAATACTTGACGTTCTCATTGAAAAAAAGTACAAAGGATAACTTCAAGTTAATGCTGCATTCGTGTCATAAAGATATATTGAATTATTATGATAATAGTGGTACTTGTTCCTGTCCACAGATAAATCAGACAGAAAATATCAAATATTTGGGAGTAGTCATTGACCAACATCTTCGCTGGAAATCTCATATAGACACAACAACTGATAGATTAAGAAAACTTGTTCTTTCCAAGTAAGCATTGAAAAAGTTGTTACTGTATATACTCCACTGTAAATACTTATGTATGTGTGTAATATAAAATAAAAATAAAATAAATAAAATAATATATCTGTAGCAAACTGAAAGACTAGAAGTCACATTTTTTGCAAAATTGAGTTTTGAATGTCATTTTATTTATGTATTCAGATTCTATAATGGTAAAAACATTGGAGTCCTCCGGTATACCACTACTGAACTAATTTTAAAAAGGCTTTTGAAAATGAGGAATTCCACTGTTTTCTAATTTATTATTTTTCTATTAGCGCACTATTTAACTAAGTAAATATATATATTTATATATTTTTTTTGTGCGTTATTTACAACGATATGATTTTTAAAGTTACATTTATCAAATTCCGCGCCAAATGACTATAATCAGTGTGTCACTTTTCAGTAGTGAAGTCATGAAACAGTTGGCGTTTTTACTTTCACTGACCGTGGTAAGTTGTATTTCTCCAGCCAATAACAAAACTGACAAGAATCTATGGAATATTGCTTTGATTACTTCATTTAGTTGATCGTAATTTGCTCATTTCTATGTTATGGTTGTTTTTACGAACGTTTCGATTTAGAAAAACCTAGAAAGTTGACATAATCTCTTGTTGAAAAAAGAGTATAATGAAAATTATACTCTTTTTTTATATGGTCAAAACGTTCCTTACAAGGTGCGGGGCTTTAAAGCGGAAACCGGAAATACTACACATAGATATAAGGAGTGACGTCATTATTTACGATTTTAAAATGAATACTATTTTTGCGAGCGTTTTTGAGATATTTCATATTCACGTGTACACGAAAACATTTTTAAAATTTAATTCCGGGTTGGGCTGGAACTCCTTATTGCCAAGACGATATGCTTAACGATCGTCTGTATTTATATATCTAGTGACTACAAAGCCGGTTTTATCTACACGTCGATACGTATTTTCACGAAGACAAGAATAAATGAAATGGTAATTTTATTTTCCAAACTTGCAATATTTCTTTGGAAATGTTGCTATTGCACCGCCGTCTCAGAGGTCTCGTGGTCTTACGCATGCGCTGCATTACACGGATCTTTCAAACTTCACCGCTAGTGGTGCTGCACTAACTGTCAAAATTTTATCTTATCTCAATGACATTTTAAAGACGACTTATTTCTCTTTTGTATTTTAAATAGGCCTTTAAGAAAAAAAGATTGAACCTCATAACGATTAAAAATTTAAATAAATCGTAATTAAAGGAAAAATTGCTTGGTGGAAGAAAATTTTTGGACACTTTTCATACGTAGATAAACGTATCAACTGGTTCTAGACCCGTCGGTATAAACCGATGTACTTACATCAAAACTTGATGGTCGGGGGATCGGTAGTGTATCTTAGTAGTCGGTCGGGAGACTTTTATCTTCAACTATGACGTCATACTGAAGCTATGTCATTTTAGTGCGTAGATATATGTACCATGACGTACGCTTCCTCTTGTTTCATATCGATGTACCTACCCAAAACTTGGAAAAGGGGGGTCGGTAGTGTATCATTGTTATCGCTAGAGAGAATTTATTTTTAACTGTACCGTCAAGGCAAATGTATGACGTCTTTATCTTCCCATCATAATCGAGGCCCTGGTTTGTTCAATTCCATTATTCTGTAAATGAGAGTTGGCTTTTAATTCTTAGCTTGTCACCAAAAATTACACAAAAAAACAGTAGCACTACAATGTAAATTAAAGATCTTAATATCTCAAACTTAACAATTATATATTTTTAAAAGTTTTAAAAAGTCAAGTAGTTGAGGGATCCAAACTAATATGTTTATATTACATTTATAAACATGTTTGTTTGCTTATCTTATCCTTATTTCTACCAATAAATTTGAAGTAGGTATTCTGTGTTGATAAAATTCACTTATCGGTCAACAAGTTAAACATTACTATTACTTTCTTAAAACCTTTTTTGAATTTTGATACAAATTTTTGATTGTCATCTTTAAGCCATTTATAGATTTTTGTTTCGTTAAAATGATGTTTATTCTTATGGTTTTATATACTCAATGATATAATAAATGTCTCTTACTTTTATTTTTGCTGAATTTTTGTGCCTAACAATGTGTGCCTGTGTAAGATTTACAAACCTAAAATGCATATCTTTTTTACTACTTTTCTTCTATACTTCACTCTTTTACTATGAATCTTTTATTATTTTTTTTATTATACATTAACAATATTTTGAGTATGTCCAAATTTTTGTAGACAAGGACTGGATTCTACTTCCTGGGGAGCTGATAACATTTACATATTACAACAGAGATGAAGAACAATTCAGAAAAGGTAATATAGAAGTCTAGGCATCTGCAGTGCTTATGACCTGTCATTGGCAATTTCATCTCTGTTGTAATGTGTTAATATTATACATTACTTTTACTGAGTTTAACCATTACAAAAAACTATGTTTTCTTTTTAGTATATGACTTTGTATTTAACTTTAATTTTGTACAAATTGGCTACGGCCGTTAGTTATAATAATAAATAAATTATTACTGTTTTAGTTGCTATTTTAAAAAGTCGTGGTAAAAAAAATAATTTTGCTGAGGCAAAGTAGGATTGGAACCTCGGACATTTAATCCCGCGACTCTACCACGGGACTATATATATTATCATAATTATAACCACTATAAATAAAATCGTTAGTACATTTTCTCGATTTTGATTCCGCGCAGTGTTCGAATTCAATGAGACTTGGGCTCAGTCCAAGTTAAACATTTGGTAATCGATGGACGGTGAAATTTCATTAAGCAAGTTATACAAAAATCTGCCTTTAACGAGGGAAATTAGTCAAGGCGCTGGAACAATGGGACGAGACTGCCAACCTGTGATTAGAGCACTGCACGGAATCGAATTATTTCAATCACCTTTTAAATAATTCTTTCTCGACTCGTTTAATAAATCGAAGTTATCAAAAGGTAAAATGCAAATTTATATTTTAAATAATGAGTAAAGCAAAAGGTGTTTAAATCGTTTCATAAATTGAATGGTTTTAAGTTGTTTAAATTTATTGAATGCACAAAATGTCTTAAAAAGTCGAAATGCGTGGCTATTGTATATTGATTGATAAATCGTGACCATAGAACAATAAGGTATTATCTTTATTTTTTTTAAATGACCTTATTTCATATTTTTTTCTCTACCAAAATTATCTGAAAAACTGTATTAAAAACGTTTTAAAATTCCTTGTACTTTAGGAAATCGCTAGGCAACAAAGTTATATTTAAATTCATAAATATTTGTTATAAAGAACAAGGTTTTATTTGCTTTTTGGGGCTGCCGTAGCCTATCCATTTAAATTATTTATACATTAATAAAATTAAAAGGTGAATTGAGTACTTTCAATGTCAAATATCTTATAAAAAACTGAATAATCACGAATCAAAACATCAAACCTCAATAACTCAGTTCAATGAAATAGCCAAATGATACCTTGTTGTTCTAAGGTCGCGAAATGCAGAATTGAATCCAGTAAAATGGTATTTTTCATACCTTAACAAGTTTTGTTTTATAATTTTTAATTTTTGTTTTGATTTTTAAATGTTTATTTATTTATTAACGGACATTGTCCATGTATACAATTTATAGGGTTTAAATATTACAATAAAAGAATAGTTTAAAACATTTAAAAAAAGAAGAAAAGAAGCATTGAAAAACATAAGGAACATCGAGACAAGATCTGGACTATTTATTTAGTGCTCATTTAAATGGTTGTAAACTTGAACCAAAAAAATCCAGATCTTGGCTTGAGTTAACAATACGACAAAGACGGGTCACGACGGGTTAGTTCTATGCTGATCGATGAACAGTACTTCATTGTTTCTCAACCTACGAGTTGGAATATTGAATTTTACATTTCTCAGCAATAATGGAACATCGATTATACCATTTAGTATGCCGAATATGGAGTCAATATTAGTTCTACGTTTTTGTAGACTAGAAATATTTAACATTGACTCTATATCAGCATAAGAATAATTTCCTCTCTCTAGTCCAAGATATCCACGCTATTTTTCGAAGCAAGCGTTGTTGGACTGATTCAATGTGATTTATGCGATTGACATATAATGGAGACAAGACCACGGAGGCATATTCTAGAAGAGGGCGAACAGTTGAGCAATAAAGATTTTTGATTGTACGGACAATAGTAAAATTATCAGAGGATATTCTGTTAATGAGGCCAAGTAATTTCAGTGATGTATTTATTGTATTATCTATATGCTCGTTGTATGTCAATTTATAGTCCAAAACAACTCCTAAATCTCTGATGGACTTAACTACATCAATTTTTTAGTTTTCTATTAGGTACTTGAAGGAAATCGGTTGTTTTGTTCTATGAAATTAGATTATTTTGCATTTTTTAATATTTAATCCTAATTTATTGACTTTACACCATCGGTTAAAAGAGTAAATGTCTGACTGAAGAAGAAATCAGTCTTGTAAAGTTTGAATTATTTTGAGAATTTTGTTGTCGTCCGCGAAGAGCCAAAAACGAGAGTTAGAGAATGATTTAGCTACATCATTAATGAACAAATTGAAAAGCAGGGGTGCCAAATGAGTACCCCGAGGTACACCCGAAGTAACATCAACACTGGTTGATAAATAGTTATGTTATTACAATGTCAGTGCACAAGCCCTGTAAATGCTTAGATTTCCATATTCCCTTCTCAAAAATGTTTTCCTCCCTGTTGCAACAAATTTAGGTTAAAAAATTAGTTTATCCTGTATTTTCGTAATTTCTTAAATTTCTATAATAAATTTGTATTAAATTTTTTTATTTTACTCGTATGTAGCTTCAAAACGGCCTAATAAAACTGCCATGAATACATATTTCCTTTCAATTTTGCATGTCGAGATGTTTTTGTTAATTACCTACTTTATACCATAAGCACCTTTTTTTATTTTATTTTATTAAGTACATTATTTGTACCTTTTTTTGCCAATAAACATCGTTTTATGACACTGAACTGAATAATGTTATTTTACGGGTACATACAATCTTTAAATTACATTTAACACAGTAACGATTTGTTATTTTTGTTGATTTAATTTTATAATTATTTTCATATGTCCGTAAATAAAATTGAATCGTGTAGCCGAAAACAATCAATGGTACCAATTTTATCACGCAGGTAATAAAATAAATACATATTTTACTCCCTAATCAGGTAAATACATAAATATCAGACCCCGGGTAATTTCCACCAGACTTCGAATGTTTATCACAGAGCTTAATGCAATGGTCGACGATAATTTTATCTAACTTTATCTTCCGTTATCTGGAAAGTTCCTACATATCCCGTCCTTTATCTCTGGTATCTGCCCTGTGGCCCGTAGATAACAGCACGGACTTACAATTATGGATGAAGGGTTCTACTATATTTTAAGTTTAGATTATGAAAGCGGTTTCTTAGTATGTACATAAAGCTATGGTTTCCTGAGAGAGGTGCTTTCGTCTGTCCGACGTCATGTGGCGGTGGATGACTTCATTAAAACGTTGTCTGTTCAAGCGCTTTTTCCTAGAGAGCGCTGGTTGTGAGCTGAATGTCGAACATCGGCGCCGCCATTTGCAGGACTGATTATTCTAACGGTTGTTCTCGTGTAGCGGTGAACACGCTTGCCTATCAAACCTGTCAAAATAATTGCAAACGTGATGCGGAGTAGTGAAATTGACGAAATGTTAGTTGATTTTGTAAAAAATCATGAAGCTGTATATGTAGGGATTGAAAATGGAACGAATTTTTTTTAAATACCTAGATTATAAAAACAATAAAACTCTTTGCACTAACAGCCAATCTGGTTAGCAAAATGTATTTTTTACCCTTGAAAATAGACGCACTATATCTGAATGATGCTATTTATATAAATTATTAAATAATAAAGTAGACTCTTTTAACCTACTCTCCAAAATTAATCTTAATATCTCATTTCACGTGACAAGAAATTAGTATTTATTCCATCTGCCAGTTTGTAGCACTAATTATTCACAACACTATTTCCTCTATCGTTACTCTAACTATAATGCTTTTTTTCATCTATTGATATATTTAATATTCTTTCTGGCTGCGATACGATTGCATTTGTTATTTAATGATGCTCACACTTACACACACCTGAACACTTACTCCCACACTTACGCACACAAATACACCTCTACACTTATTCTCATACAAATACACATAATCACACCGTTTTGGTGTACCACAATTTAATATGTATAATTTTTATTTTGAAACTTCGCTGATCTGTCTTTAAACCGTATCTTTTTCATGTTATTATATCATTGTCGACTGTTTGTTTCTGTAAAATAAATAATGCTAAGAGAAAAGATTTATAAAAAGCCTAGTTGAATCCAAATTTGTGGAGAAATTTAGGGGCAGTACTTAAGATACCGGAGATTTACTGTTTTGTTAATAACAAATTATACGAATAATAAAAAATAATTATTTGCTACAAGAAATAAAAATCACCCATGTTGTTTTTTTCTTTTATAAAAAATTCCTAATCATCATCATCATAATTTCCTTTCGCACCTAATGATGCATATGCTTGATCATTTTTTGTTACATGAAGGTAAGATGGTCAGTTTTACGCTTCCGATTCAAGTTCAGGGACTATGAAATATTCTGTGTAAAAACACCCCTTTTAATAAATGTTTCATTTCAACCATGTCGGGAATCGAATCCGAGATCTTTTGCATGGTAGGCAAACGCTATAACCATTACTGTGACCATTACGCTGTGAAAATTCCTTAAAATTATATTATTTCTACGTTATGACTACTGACGAATATGACAAATGACTGGCGCTTATTCCTGCGCAAATTTTCGACCAATAAGTTGTCACAGCCGCCAGATAACGACACCGCTTTCATTAAGAATTCATCTCAGGGGTGCTATTCTGAACCCCTCTCGCGGCACGTGAAAAAAGTTTTTCTCTTGTATTTTGTATGTAAATACACAAGATAATTCGGCGTTTGGAATACCAGCCCAGAACACTGTTAAAACGGGCATCTTATCACACCCAACGCATTATGACGTATTACGGCCGCTAGATACTGACACCGCTTAAGTACAGTGCGCTTCGAAGTAAAATGTAAAGAAAAAAATCTAAATTTGTTGCAACAGAGTGAAAAACATGGGCATATGGAAGTCTGAGCACTCACAACCTGTTTGCAAACATTTGGACATACTCAAAACGTTGTAGATAAATTATTGGTAGCCAAAATAAGTAGGTAATTCAAAGAATCAAAGCAACGATCTACAAATACGCTACAATACTCGCTCATACTCACCTACGGTTCCGAATGCTGGGTAAAAAGTAAAAAGTAAATAAAAAAGATGATACCTCTCTCCTCATATTTGAGAAGAAAATACTAAGAAAGATATTCAGAGCAGTGCAGATAAACGGAGTTTGGAGAATACGGTTCATCGAAGAATTCTACAATATCTACAATGAGCCCAACATGGTGCAATTTGTTAAAATAGAGAGGCTGCGATGGGTAGGTCACGTACGAAGAATTGATGAAGAGATGGTGCCAGATAATATACATACTTCACACAAAGCCCAAAGATAGACGTAGCATTGGTAGACCCAAACTCCGATGGCTGAATGGAGTGCAGCGGGATGTGGATGCTATTGGCACCAGGGACTGGAGGAGTACATGCCATCATACAAGGGATAATTTGCAACATTATATATTTTTCAACTATATCAACTCAAACAGACTACCTATTTATTTCGTCCTCTTACACATGCGTTAATCGTCAAAGTGCATATTTTGTTTTACACAAACTTCAGAACTAAATTTTAATGAAAAATACTAAGTGTAGATGAAACCGTTGCTTGCGTTTCTTCTTCTTCCTTGTCTCATCCCAGTTCTTCAGTCTCCGAGTCTTCCTGTCTTGTGTCATCTCACTGGTCAGCTGGTATTTTCTTATGTCCCTCTCAATATTGGTCCACCTATGTCCAATATTGGCTTGTGGACGACCTCGAGCTCTCGTTTGTGCGGGGATATCTTTCTAACGCAAGTCTGACCACGTGGTCGTCATTTCATCTTTCAACGTCTCCATACCGTCAGAGTCAAGAGCAAAAATATAATATCATATGAATAATAAATAGAGCTGATGGTATCTTTGTTAACGTGAGTGAAATTCTTCGGAATAATGATTGTATTCGGATGTGCGTCAAAGTATTTTTGTAGGGGAGAAAAATAATTGGTAAATGGTGACTCATGCATAGGCCAACGAACCTCATTAATCTGATTGCGTTGAGTCAAAGATTTACCGAGTTAAGTGTTCGAGGAATATATTTTTTTATCAAGAAATATCTACTTCATTTATGGTACAGTTGTAAACCTAGATAGATGGATATCAATAATACAATGTTTTAATCAAATCGTTTTGATTGTATGTATTTAAGAATCGAATACTGAAGTTAGCTTAAGAAAGAAGATTTTCAGAAGAAAAAAATCGCATGACACGGAAATCTTTAAAAAAGCACTTATTTATAAAAAAAATGTTTTACACGATTTGCTTAATTAAAACTGTAAAAAAATGGATATTAAAGTATTTTATTTATCAATATTTTTCACATGTTAAAATGTTTGTAGGCAACTCTGGAATATGGAAATCTAGGCATGTACAGGGCTTATGACCTGTCTAGTGGCCACTTTACGCTGCGTGTACATTTATCATTCTCGCTAATCAAGTTTAAACGCCAAAGACATGTGAATGTAAACTTAAAAAGAATAGAATAATTAAATATAACTTAAATTTTGAATTGGGTTGTGGTCCTGTGGCCAGTGTCTCAGACTCACGGACCAAAGGTCTGTGGTTCGAATCCCACTCTACCCCAATTTGATTCCTATTTCCTAATAGTGAGTTATTTACAACTCGTTGAAAATGGCCCCTTAAAATGAAATATTTGGGTAAATCATAAGAACGCAAATATTTATTTTATTAAAAAAATATATATAAATAAATATTATGTACTTACAAAGAAAATAAATTTGCAAGGTAAAAGAAAATGGAGAGATATAGAATAAGGTAGAGTTTATTTTTTAAAAACGTATGTTTATTTACATCATGCAAATTTTATGAATGTGAACTTAATTTAAAAGTTAGCAAAAAGTGCGTGAATATTAATATCTCTGATGTAGTTAAAACTATCATTAAAATAATGCAATAATTATTAACCTCATACATTAATGTAAATATTTCCGTTAATAACGTGGGTATAAAACGGTTTGATGTGCGCAAACGCACTTCACATGACCGATAATGCATCGATAGTAATCTGTTATAAACCCGAGGTTCTACTGACTTTGTGTCCCTTTGACTTTAGGTGTGGTTCACGGTTATTTCTTTGTCAAACTAACATAATATAATACATATGATACGAGCACACTGCCGTCATAAGCAGAAAGGCAGATTTTTGACAAAAATAACCTAATGAGTTAAATATGAGGTAATGTTCTACAAAAAATTCAAAAAATCAAATGTTTTGGAATTTTTTGTATATGGCAATGAGCAAAAATATATTATACAGGGAGTACTCTTGATACGAGTACTTCCATGGGATCTTTATTTCGTGAATGCGAAACATGTGTTACTCTCGTTATTGGGAGTTGTAAGGAATGTAGGTATATTGTTGGTGACAACAATATATCTGCAGTCGTCTGCATACCCACACAGCTTGGCAAGTCATTCTAGATTGGTCTTTCCTAGCAAACAGTCGCTCTCTTACCACAATATAATAAGCATTCAGAATAAACCACAGGCAACTACAATAAGTCTTATTATTGAACTTCACATACCACCATAGGGTTTAAATACTGGCGACGAGGATGGGATTATTTTGTTTTGTTTGTCAGAAAGATGGTTGAAATGAATAAAAGACAATTGCGCTTTCCTTAACATTTATTATTGATTCATCAACGCACAGAAGAGATACCTTCGATCAGATCCTGCTTTACAAAATTGTAAATAATACATTTGATTCCCCAGAACTAAATACTATACTTGTTTACCGTGTCGCCTTCAGACCAACTAGACCAAGGCGGCTAAATCTTTTTAAGCCAGAGTTCTGAATCGGCGGGACAGTTCCTATTTTAGTTTCTAAAATAAAATTGTTGTTTATTAAAATAATAATATAAAGAGCATTTAAATGAAAATCTAAAGGTAGGTAATGAATAAAATTAATGTGATTTCTGACATTGTGTTTGGTGCAATAATTTTCTTATGTTAGGCATTCAGTCAGATGTTTACAGTAACAACATGTCACAAATATGTTGCTCTATTAGCGATGAGCGGTATTTATTTTTCATATAGTTAAGATTTGATAAAACTTTTTCACAAACATATGTTGATTCGAAACTACTTAAGAACTGCAAGGTCAAGTCTAACATTAAAACTAATCATCGAAAACATTCTACCATCCTTCGCATATGTGAAACATGAAACAAGAATTATAATAGTCTTGATATATTTAAGGCTGTAGTCTGATATCATACGAAATAATAACCGGCTTGTCAGCACGTTTTTTTTTCTTTGCAAAGAAAAACGTTAGAGAAATTTTATAAATTTAAAAATTAATATAAATATTATTGCGAACTAAAAGCATACGTAGTTTTTACACAAAATTTATTTACAAAAATTTAAATAGATGACTGTTAGCGTTGTGGAGGTCATAATCATCAAGGCGTAAAGTTGGCAGGGCCGAACACCGTTCTGGCCCGCAACGCGTAACCCGACGCAAAGTCAGCTCGGACAAGTAATGAAACGTGGTGCAGCGAAAGAATATGACCATTTCATCTTG
Source organism: Micrasema longulum (assembly GCF_059751315.1). Taxonomy (NCBI): domain Eukaryota; kingdom Metazoa; phylum Arthropoda; class Insecta; order Trichoptera; family Brachycentridae; genus Micrasema; species Micrasema longulum. The sequence continues at coordinate 98,298 of NW_028279681.1, forward strand.
GCATTTCGCGCCGCTCGTCCACCAGCTCCTCGCCTGTGTTCGCTATTGTAAATTCCTTCTGTACAAAATTGTAAGGATATAACTCGTGTGTATCTACTCAATAAATATCTTCAATTGTAATCCATCTTTCTCATTTAACCTCGAATCAATTCACGCGCACCCACCCATACAACATAAAATAATAATCAATATTAAGCCTTCTTACATATTAGCCGTTTTATTTTTTTCTTAAAAGTTTTGTGAACACTTTCTTTCAAGATCTGCTTAGGAATCTTATTGAAAATTTTAGGAATTGTAAATTGAAGTGTTAGCCATACTTGTTTACAAACCTCGGTACTGACAAACGTTCACGTTGTGCTAGCCTTGTACTATTTTTTTATTTTTTTTTATTTGTTTATTTTTCCATACATATATTATTTACACAGAAATATAATTACAAAAATACATCTTAAAGTTAAGTTATAACATAAATTGGAAAAACTGCCCTCAAAGACTTCAGCGTCTGAGCGTGGGCCATTCCTTTTTTAACTATTAAAAAGTTTATAGCATATAAATATGGTATGACATGACCACGGACAGAAAAGAAAAGAAAAAGAAAAGAAAAACCAAATTAACATATGCTGATGTGTGTATGTATATACCTTTTCTGGTGGTTACTATCAAATCGATATCTAGGAACAAATTTGAGCCAGAGAATAGCATTTACGCATATTATAACTGGTATTATAATTTTATGAAAGGTTTATGCAACCGTATAAAATCAATAACTCTATATACCTTCCTAAAGGGAACTAATTGTATGCAGCCATTACAATTATTATTTGTTTTATGCACTCGATTAAGAAATCCGAGTAAATAAACCTGTTATCAAAATGTAAACATGAACGGTTAAATATCACGCATACCTAGCTACCAGTAATTAATAAACTTATTTTTTATTTACATGTTTGCCTGTTAATCAATAATTTGCAGGTTCGATAAGCTTAACGATACATAGACATGTAAAATCCTTTGTTTAGGGAAGTCATAAATGTCGTTGTGATACTCCAAACATTTTGTCAAAATTTAAATCACACCTTTGATACCCGACGCTTTATTTGCGAAAAACAAAAAAGATTATGATTAAATAGAGAAAACGCTGTTAAAATTTACAATCGCGAGATTGTATATCAAACAAGACTGAAGTCTTTTATCAGATTTTTTATAACTCATATTAAGCACCATAAAGGCGGTCTTTTGGGTTTTGAAAATATTTTTTGCGCATTGATAATAATAATTACCTGCATCGTTATTTTTATTAGTAATTTTATTATTCATTTGAAGTGTTCATCGCTTGAGGTGTCAGTCCAGAACCAACGATTTGATAGTTTAAAAAATCCAAGAGGCCCACTTACAGTGATGAATTACAAGACCCCAGGCTTAAGAAATATCACATTGATTTTTTAGGGTTCTCATCGGGAATCTAACTCAGAAACTCCTGTGCGTGGGGCAAACATTAACCACTTCACCATGAAGGTCGCAACAATAATTAAAATAACAAGCAATTTGTCAGTAGGTACTTTTAACTGGAAGACAGTGGCGAGCCGTGATTTATTTTATAGGTAATCTACAAAAAAATATATTTAATTTGTACCTACATATAACTACAAAATGTGTAAGTAATATAATAATAAATGACCATTTTTTATTAAAATTAAATAAATATATTAAATTTAAAGTTCGTTCTACTGCAAACAGTATAGAACCACATTTAAAATCAACATCTCACATCTACTCTGCCAGGAACCGAACTCAGAACCTCTCTTATTGTGAGCGATCGCGCCAACTACTCCATTACGAGACAAACTTACTACTGTCGATTTACTCTTTCAGTATTTTTGTTTAAGAGTAACCTGGACACTAGGATTAACCGCATTTTCATATAAGTCATAAATATTTACAGTATGTTTTATTGGGATTTGGACGAATTTTATACTACAATGATTACACCACGTTCTGTCCATCCGTCCTTTTGTCGAGCCGCAATTTCAATTTTTGCTGTGTACATAAACTATGTGAAACAACCAAAAAGAATTTCCAACATGGTTTCTGAGAAAAGCGTATCTACTAAGGAGTTTTAATTTTCCTCTAAACATATCCGTCGCAATATTTGCCAGGATTTAGTTTGAGAATCGGTCAACATCCGGTACGAAACTACGATCTTCAATATGTGAAAACGTGAGAACCATTTTCCAAAGGTTTTTATTAAATAATACATATCTATTATATTTACTACAATATTTGAGTTTATCCAAATGTTCGTAGACAAAAGACTGGATTTCACCCCCTCGGGAGTCATTAAGATTAACAAATTACAACAGGGATGAAGAATACTTAAAATAAGGGAATACGGAAGTCTAGGCATTTACAGGGCTTATGACCTGTCATTGGCTGGTTAAGGTGGCCAATGAAGCCAACTGGTCCAAGAAGAAGTTTAAAAATTGAAAAATTGTTTTCAGTCGTTGCCTAGTATGTGAAATAATTCAGTCTGATAAATCTCTTCACAACAATAAAGGCTTCAGCTCTTCAACTTCACTTAAATCAACAAATGGAAGAACTGAAGAAATATGGATGTTTAAACATAAGCAAAAAGGTGAATGTTACACAGTGTGTAAAGTTGCCACTTAAACCAGCCAATGACAGGTCATAAGCCCTGTAAATGCCTAGACTTCCGTATTCTCTTATTTTAAGTATTCTCCATCCCTGTTGTAATTTGTTAATATTATATTTACTATTGACTATTTTTTTAGAAGATTTTAAAGAATATATGAGTATAATATTGTAGGTACGCTGACTATGCAGTTATTTTAGTCCGAAATCAATTGTGGTTGTGGTCCCGTGACTAATTGGCGGATTCATAGATCAAAGGTCCGAGGTTCGAACCCCACTCGACTCCAACACGATTCCCATTTTCTAATAGAGAGCTATTTACAATTCGTTGAAAACGGGTCCCGAAATTGAAATATTCGGGTTAATTGAACGTAGTCAGAAAGCAGCCAGCCATAGAAAAGTGAAACTGAGAAATAGCACCTTTGTGAAAAGAGTAAATAATCAAATAAACACAACAGTTGGAATGTTTTTGACTTTGACAAATGATAAACAATGAATACATCAGTTTTTTTGCTATAGGACGAACAATAATCTTTTTACGTATTTGACCAATTTAATGATTTTCCAAGTGTCTTAAGATCTTTTTGTGCTGTTGGTATTTTCTGCAAATTGATAAATGCCGTTTTTGTGATCGACATTATTTTCAGAAGGTGGTTAATACAGTTTTTTGTATAAAAGCGGTCTGGTTGTTTTTAACAGAACATAGAATTTACCTTACTGCACACGATAACATAAATATCTAACTTTTTTTAAATTTTGGACTAGCTACTTTCTGCATAACTGCGTTCAATTATAAGAACGCAAATATTTCCTTTTGCATATTGACGCTGGACAAGAAAAAGTTACCAAGCGACACGCAGCAATTTTACGAAATAGCCAATTAATGTTTAAAAAAAAACCAAACAAAACAAACAAACCTTAACGCCGTTTCTCTATAGGGGTAGGCTGAGAGGATAGAACGCCACATCACTCTGTCTTTGCATACAGCCCTCGCTTCTGCATTCATATATCTTCTCATGCAAACACGCTGATTATTCCTACTCTTGACATGTCCATCTTCAAGTATTTGATGGACTTGATAGTGCCATTTCTTTCTCGGTCTACCTCGTTTTCAGCATCCATCAACATTCGCATCATAGATCCTTTTAGCCGTTCTTTCGCTGTACATTCGCTTAACATGTCAAAACCAATGTATCACCCCTTTCTTGATTCTGTCGATAATGCTTGTCTCAGACTTACATAGTTCACAGATCTCGACATTTGTGCACCTAACATTCGACTTTTTTTTTTAACAATAAAATTTTTTATTTTTGATTTAAATTATCTACGAATCCAGCAAAATAATACGTCTATGTGATATTTAAAAATAAAAAACTTGAATTATCACGTCTGTAAAGTTGCTACATGTCGCTGGGTTAGTTTTTACATTTCCAGTGTTGATATGTATCTACCTAGTGATTTTGTAAAATTCGAAATAGGCCTTAATTAAATATGCTTACATTTGTTTTTGCGAGTTTTATTTATTTGTTCATAATTCAATTCAAATTGTGCCAATCATTTAATAGAACATAAACATTCCTTAGATTTCAAAAACAATGAAAAAATAATTCACATTGCACCTGGCCATAAACTTGACAAACAGGAAATTCTCGAAATTAATAGATTAAAAAATAAACCCGATAGAGAATTGTTTGATGAAAAGTAACAAATGTGTATTCCCCATTACTATATCCATTGTAATAATTTTACTAATTACTTTTTACCCTTTGTTTTTCAGAAATCAAACTAACAAAGGATGGAACAATTAAAAATAATATGTATATACAATACTTAAACTTATTAGAAATAAAATTATATCAACGAAGTAGTTAACCCGAAACACTTAATTATGATCATTAATGTTAATGTTAATTTTTTATTTTATTTACTCTCATATAATTTTGAATGAAATCTTTTTTTTACATAATAAAATATATAAATATAAAAGATATTAATATAAATATAGATATGTAAATTTACAATATGTTATAGTGTACAATATAATAGTGTACAATAAAAGGCAGTAAGCCATGTAAAATGAAAATAAAGAACGCTTTCATAGCTCGTCTTTGCGTACTAAAAACGCGCTATAGTAGTGTTCTCTACAGTCGCGAGAGCGTTCAGAATAGCAGCCCAGAGTTGTAATATATTGACATTGTTTGAATTATATGATTTCAAATAAAAATAAAACTATGTGATTTGAATGTGAGAAATGGTAAAATAAAAATAGCCAGTAATTAGAGTAATGAAAAATGACTCGCCTACAGTCTGTATTGCATGCTGCGCGAGACTTATTTTCAGAATCTCTAAGTTCAGTCATATCACTCCATTACTTCGCTAATTACACTGAATACATTTTCCACAGAGGGTCGAATACAAACTCTGTTAGCTTATGTATAAGTCACTGCACAACTCTGCTCCAGAAACTCTAAGGGAACTATGCATTCCAGATGAACTTGCTGACAGGCGTCTCACGCTTACATCAGCTACGTCTACGGCGAGAGGAAAAGTTATTATACCTCTACGCAAACGGCGCACTAAATTTAGTGAACGCGCATTTGCAGTCGCAGGCCCTTTTGCATGGAATGCTCTCCCAGCAGAGGTGCGAGGCTGTGAAAGTGAAGTGATGTTTCGGAAAAAACTTCAAACCCACTTGTTCTCTAAATCATTCGAATAAATACGTAGCATGTGGCAATAAAATAAATTGTTTTAAGTTAATTACAAATTTAAAAGCTTTAATTGAATTTATTCATCTATATAATTACTATGTAAAGCGCCCTTGAGGTATTATATTACGAACATGGCGCTATATAAGTAATCCATAATAATAATAAAGGGAAGCTACCCTCTCTGAGCTTTCTTTTAGTAACACGAAAGATGTCGATATACAAAGAGATACGGCTAAGTAAAGACATTGCTCTTCCTACTGGCATTGCGATTGGCAGGCTGGTTCTTTTCAGAAAGTTCAAACTGTAGCTAAGTAGTACGTTATACATATATATAGTTATGTAAATAAACAAACCATGTAGAATATTATACAGTGAATCAAAAGCAGATATGAAATAAAAACACTATCTATCCCTAAACACAGTCTATTAGACATTATCCTCCAGACCAACTATCTGATATCTGATATTTTCTATACAATAATAGTAATATTTGTCTGATTTGTACAGCGCCATTTTTGTGAAAAATCACTCCAAGGGAGCTTTACAATTGTATACCTAAACTTACATTCTAACTTAAGTGATATATTACATTTCCAGATTTAAAATTGAGGGTTTGATAGTCTAAAGAAGTGGGATTTTAGTTGGGGTCTGAACTGAATGGGACTGTCGATGATTCGTATGTTTAAAGGCAATTGGTTCCAGGCAGAGGAGCCGGCAACGGCAAAAGCACGATCTCCAAATCTAGTGTTTGGGGAGCGCCGGATTTCGACAAGTTTTCCTCTCCCTGAATCAAATGATGACATAAGAGTCTATAACGTTAAAACTTATTATCAGAAACATTCTACCACCCCACATATAAATTTGTGAAACATCTAACAAAAATTGTAATAGTCTAGATGTTAATACTAATATTGACTCCATATATATGTTCGGCATACTAAATGGTATAATCGATGTTCCATCATTACTGGGACAAGTAAAATTCAATATTCCGACTCGTAGATTGAGAAACAATGAAGTACTGTTCATCGATCAGCATAGAACAAACTATGGCCTAAATTCTCCAATGACCCGCCTTTGTCGTATTGTTAACTCAAGACAGGATCTGGACTTTTTTGGTTTAAGTTTACAACGATTTAAACGAGCACTAAATAAATAGTCCAGATCTTGTCTCGATGTCCCTTATGTTTGTCAATGCTTCTTTCTTTTTTTTTAAAAATGTTTTAAACTATTCTTTTATTTTGATATTTAAACCTTATAAATTGTATACATGGACAATGTCCGTTAATAAATAAATAAATAAATAAATAGACGTATTGTCTTTTTTTTGTATTTTTTTTTCTTCATTTCTCGTCATCAAATCAAATGCAATTTTACACTACTACTTTCCTTCATTCACCCTCGACCACTCCTGATCACCACTATCTCCTTGTTTTGTCCCTTTTCTTTTATCAAAGTTTTCTGTAACGTTTTTCTTTGTAAAGTAAAAATAAGAAACCTGCTGACAGCCGGTTTCGCGGTTAAGTGGGTTTCATTATTTTTCCTTTTATATTTTTCTGTTCATGTTTACCTTCTTTAAAAAAATAAATACAAAAAAATATTGTTTCAATTACTTACTTATCATTTTGTTTTTTATATAGTTTAAACCGTCGTTTTATTATATAAATAAAACACGAGTGATACTTTAATCCACAAATTTGGAATATCCAGTGACCGGTTTCATCGCTTTCGCGACATCTTCGAGACTGGTATCTTTATTAAAAAGTTAAATGTATTTATACAGAACAGAGGTAAGGATACATATTTTTTTATAAATAAAATACTTAAACTCATTAAAATAGCATTATATCAATTCATTAGTTAACCCATAGAAAATTTGTTGATAATGATCCTTAAGATAACTTTATTTAATTTACTTGCATATAACTTTGAATTATGTATCCTTACCTCTGTTCTGTATAAATACATTTAACTTTTTAATAAAGATACCAGTCTCGAAGATGTCGCGAAGAGGTCACCGGATATTCCAAATTTGTGGATTAAAGTATAACTCGTGTTTTATTTATATAATAAATTACAATGAACTTCCATCAAGAATTTTCACTTACAAACTTAAATGTTTTAGATAACGTAAACCGTCGTTTATTTTATAACAATTAGGTAAATACATGTTATTAGATGGCAGGCCCGACTATATATATATACATTTTTTTAAAACTAAAAACCGAACAAAAATTTGACAAGCTTTTGTTCTATGCAATAATAAAATAAAGGTGAAGGGCTTCTCTTTAATCGAGATTGATTATTACTCTAAGATTATTTGCCTTCCTTGTACAAGGGTTATATTTTACAAATCGATTTTATTTTCTGTCTATGTATAGTAAATAAGCATATCTGAGTAGTGTTGGGAAACTGTGGACCTTTACAGGAACCGTTCTGCACTTTCTCAATAAAGCGAAAACCAAGCTTCAAGAGAAGCCGAACTATTGAAAAACATAAAAAGACCTCCCGCCGTTTCGCTTGAAGAGATTACGGCATTTCAGATTACACATCATTTGTGCATTATTTATTATTTGTATTACCTGTACTGTTCTGGCCATGTAAGATACCACAGATACTGCGTCTTGTGATTAGTCATTTTGTACTTTTATAGGTACGGAATGGAAGTGCCAGAAATATCTGATTTCCGTTATTCATATTTTGCAATGTTAGCGCATATAATAAAGAATAGTCCAGAAACCGTATACGAGCATCAACCAGAAGGCGACTCGTTAGTTTCTTTGTGACGTCGCTCAGTACGCAACTCCTGATTTGAATTGAACTATGCCGTGTTGTGTCTTTTTAAAGTGTAGAAATACTGCTAGGATCTTGAAGAAACCGGATGAGATCACATTTCATGTGTAATTATCAAATGAATGTGTAAGTAGCAAATATGTTAATTAAAAATTTAATTATTTTTCCATCTGATAGATTGTCGAAGAAATCAAAATGGACATTTCGTAAGTGTTACAAGGGTACAATTTTTTTTACCCTACTTTGCTCTTCTAATGAAAGAACTAATAAAAATTGGACCTCGGATTAAACAACTTCGTGGTGGACATTTTACCGAAATTATCTTTAAAACATCAAATATAAACAACATGATGTAAAAATATCTGTTTTATTTCAAATAAAATATGTATTATATTTTAAATTCAAAGTTCATTAATCCATTTATTCTTATTTAATGACTCTTTACTTATCTACTCTGTTGTGTCAATCAATATTTCCGTGTGCACAATAAAATTTTAGAGAAATTAACAGATTGCTTTTTTGTACCTAACATCTGTGTTATGATTATATTTTTTCCCATCGTACAACATTACGCAGCGACATCACGAATGCGCGTGGCAAAAGTGGGGCATAGTGGGGGGATTTTCGGACACATTCCGATGTATTCAAATATGATTCTACGCTCCTTTTGCACTTTTCTTCATTCTATGTATCTTTCAACACAAAGTTGAAGAAATTATAGTCCTTTTCTAAACGTGTTTGAGAACTTTTAGTTGTTTCATTTCATTTGTGGAATAATTTCAGCTACAGTATGGGGAAATCACTTTGGTATACTAGTTCATATCCTACCCCACTCTACCAGTTTAGGATTACAGAGAGAATATCAAACGAGCCAAGTTCCCCACCAGTGATATACAAGGTACAACAAACCCCGTAAAGACAGGCGCTAACCTTCAAGTGGTAATAATAAAAAATAGTTATTAAATAAATACATCTGCAAGTATACGAAGGATTTCGCTGGTTGATGGGGGAGGAGCACCTACACCGATTTCATTGTTGAATTAACATCATGTGTATAATAATGTTTGTTTTTTTTTTTTTTTTTTAAATAAATATTTGTGTTCTTATGATTTACCCAAATATTTAATTTTGAGGGCCATTTTCAACGAGTTGTAAATAACTCACTATTAGAAAATGGAATCGAGTTGGGGTAGAGTGGGATTCGAACCACGGACCTTTGGTCCGTGAGTCCGAGACACTAGCCAATATTAATTAAATACTGATTTTACATTTTCTATACTGGCAACTTATATAAGACTGTAAATATTCCTTTTCTACCCAAATAATTCCTATTTCAAAACTCTTGTGCTTCTACCATCCTGTGAGCAAGTCACACGTGAAAAGTTGCCTCTCTGATAAATCTTTATCATATACTGCGTCAGCATATTCGTACAAAGTGAAGTTTAGTGTTATATAAACAGTTAAATTATACAGTTCATCATCATCTACACGATACCCGTATCCGTGCTGCAGCAATAGTGAAGTGCACCATATAAGAAACAATCGGAAGAACTTTAAAAGTGAGTAACAATTTTCATACAGTCCACTAAACTCTTAATCCCGCTGTTTGTCAGTGCTTAATGCTTGAAATGCATTGAACTGACCAAACAATGTTAGTCTTTCAGAATGTCTTCTGTTTAATGTAAATTGCTAAGTTATTTTTGAGGGCCTTTTACCAAAGCATGAAACATCGGCCTAAGACAATTTACATTCATTTACAAATTATAATAAGAATATAAAAAACAAAACGGGAATGGACGAATAATAACAAAACGTTCACAGCTATAAAAATAATGAGAATATACACTTAACTAAACTAAAAATATTTTAACGTATATTAAAATAAGCCCTAACAGAAAAAAAAACAAAATCTTATTTAATAGAAAAGAGGTACTAACACATTGTTTCATAGGTTAAAAAATCATTACAAAATAGAACGTAAACATCTGTCTTTCTTCATCTTATAACAATGATATTTTTTTATCAATTTCAACGAATAAATCCAAGGGAACTAGTTATAGTTTATGACATGAATGTAGCTAAAATTAATATTTCTAGATTGGAAAAAAAAAACTGACCTAAAAACTTTTCACAATTCAAATCTGTACCCATCATTTTTTTTACCGGTTATTTAACATAAAATATAAAACAAATATGTTTTTATATAAAACAAATATGTTTCACAATCTACATACTTTTTCTGAGAAAATATATCATCTACAGTTTTTACTTTAAAATAATTTATATCAATATTTAAATAAAAACTAAAAACTAATATATCAATAAATTAATTTTAAGTAAATTTCAAGTTTTTTTTGAACCTTTGAACCCTTGAACCCCTGAACCCCTTGAACCCCTTGAACCCTTGAACCTTTTTGAACCCTTGAACTTTTGAACCTTTGAACTTTTGAACCTTGAACCCTTGAACTTTTTCTGAGAAAATATATCATCTACAGTTTTTACTTTAAAATAATTTATATCAATATTTAAATAAAAACTAAAAACTAATATATCAATAAATTAATTTTAAGTAAATTTCAAGTTTTTTTTGAACCCTTGAACCCTTGAACCCCTGAAACCCTTGAACCCCTGAACCCTTGAACCCCTGAACAGAATTCTGTTTTAATGAGTATTACTGTATTATTATTTTCTGTTTTTCTTTTTATATCGTATCAGTTTTTTTCTCATATACTCGTATTTTCTAAATAACATAAATTCTAATAAATAAATAACTATAGCTGTCTAAGACATTCTCCAAGCACAAGAGCTAGTCTCTTTTTTTGGAGGGTTACAGTTATAACGTTTATTAGATGTATAAAAATAGATTTGTATTAAAATAAAAAAAATATCAAGTATAAGGTTTAGATTTGAAGCACTAACTTTGTAGTTCTTCATTATAATAAAATTAGTTAAAAACATGTTGTTTTATTTAAAAAAATATCATTCATGTAAATAAATTAATAATAAAAATAAATAAATTAATGTTTGCATATTTCACGCATACAAATATAGTAAAATAATAATTATTTCTAACTCTTAAAAGACTATGATAAAAAATAATTTTGCCAACGGTGATGTAACGTCTTGTGATATTACACAAAATACGACATATTTTGAAACACGGGTATTTAAAAACAAAAGTTTAACGTACATAATTTAACATGTGTTATATTATAGCCACACAAGAGATAAACATTTTAAAATACATTTTTTTTAAGAATTGAAGAGGGTCAAATCTACCCCAAGTGTGCAGTGAAGAGTTATGCTTTCCTTTGAGGGCAACGGGTCCAACTTTTGAGTGGAGTCTGATGAGCAAGTCCTTATTCCCAACGAGCTTCTATATAACACAATATTACTACTGAACTATTGAGTGGGTAGGGCTTGACTACCATCCACTCGAACGCAGCACAGGTTTGATTCTTATCACGACCAAAACATGACTTTGAGAATAAAAATAATATTTTTCTAAAGGCTTGCAATCAAATAAATGTATAAATGAAACGAACTTTGACAATAGAGCCGGGTGAAGTGAACTTACTGACATTTTAAAGGTGAAGTTAAAACTCTTTGCTTCTATTACATTGATGTAATTAGCATAACCCAAGAACCTTTTTTTTCCTGGTTCTTTATGAAACATTATCATTCCATGTCCCCTCCCTAACTGGAGCATATGGTATCCACAAATATCCTTCATGCATATCTGTCGGCCGCCGAATCGTTTGCGTCCTCCCAAGTCAGGTTCTCGTCTCGAAGTTCTGACATAAACTGCCGGCGAACTGTCAGCAGTGGACGTTCAGGACGTCGAGAACCTGATGCCTTGTAAAGTAGGCAAGCGTGGCTAAGGCTATCAGGAGGCATCCGCAGAATATGGCCGAGCCAACCGTATCGCCTCCGCCTGACGACTGTTGTCACCGGAGTTTGCTGCGTCCGTTCTCTTATGACCTCATTCCTCACAAAGTCAAACCACCGCACACCCAAGATTCTTCTGAGACACCTATTCTCAAAACTCAGAATTTTGCTATTTTGGGCCCTGGTGAGGTGCCACGATTCGCATCCGTAGATTAGAATTGGTGTTATGCAGGCGTTACATAGGCGGTAATTGGTTTTCACTGAGTAAATATTTGATCTTCAGACAGCCTTCATACTGTTGAATGTGGCGCCTGCTACTCCTAACCGCACTCCCAGTTCTTTTTGAAAGCTGCCATTTTTTGTAACATATACCCTCAGGTATATGCGAAATTTTGCGAAAAGTACAAAACACCTATGTCAATTAGAAATATAAAAGCAGTTAAGTAAAAAAAAAAAACAGGCAAATATATAAAAAAGAGTTAAAATTTTGCATACCTGCTAAAGTTTTACCATTTTGTCCCTTGTTTCACTTTACTTGCAATTTTCTCAAGTATTTTTAGTAATGTGTTTTTTTATACTGCATAGATATGTATTGTTATTGATGAGCCCATTTATGGTTTATTAAGACTATATCATCTTTTCAATTCTGAACTAAACTAAATGTCAAAACATAAAATGTGGAGGAGAGCGATTTTTTCGATTTCACAAACGGTACGCTCCAGAGTATTGTAAAAGCCGTGTTAATGTAAAAGTTGAAAGCAAGAAAATCATGGGAGGAATTCAAAGTATAATTGTCTTTTAAGAGTATCCTAGAAGTTAAAAATAGTTCAGAGGAATGATTTTAGGATAAACGGACATCATTCAATAATTAAAAAAGTATAGCATATTTTTTGCCATTCAAGATTATACAGAAAGAAAGGGAATTTTACAGAGAACCATATTCTGTAAAAAAATATTTTGAAAAATTGGCGTTCGGGATCGTTCAGAATTAGACGATATTCATTTTTTATCATGTAAAACTATTTAAAAAACGAGTGTTTATACCTGAAAAATATAAATTTTTACTGCTTATTTTCAATTTTTTTTTTTACCAAATCTTCGGGATCGCAGAACAACGAAGGATGTGCAAAAAACGCGACATTGACTTTCTTTTATATTTGATATTGAAAAGGCTTTTTTTGGAGGTTTGAAAAAAATATGTAAAGTACTAACACAAATATCAAGTGGCACAATTTTGTACGTGGCAAATTGTTATCAAAGTGTAAAAAAAAAAATTAATCTCCTCACGTAAAGTTGAAAAAAATCACACGCGTCGTTGTTTTACGATTCTAACGAAATAATAGCTGTAATATTTCACTAATTTGAAGATCTTTATTCATATTGATTAGTAAGCACCTATGTGCCGAAAAAAGGAGAATAATGAAAGCTTAAGTTTGTTTTAATATTAAATTAAACAGGAACACAAGAACATTTCAGACTGTACCGACTAAGTTGAATAATTTTACCTCTCTTTTCCCCCTATGGCTGTCGGCAAATATGCACGTCGCGGTCGGCAAGTACAACACCTTTATTATCATCACAGATCTCCTTGATGAAGAGTAGCGAATGCATTCTACAGTAAAAGCAAAGATGGGGCAAGATTAAAAGAATCCTCGGGAATAGAAGTCTAGCGCTAGGCAGAGACTACTTTGTCTGTGGTCTGTCATTTGGCTGTGGCATGTTTCGTTTTTCTATGGTTTCTTTGGGAATACGCGATGAGTGCCATCCATTCAGTAGGCGAAATGGCGTCCCGCAATGTTTTTGTTGCCATTAGTGGAACGCCCTCGGAAATGATGAAATAGTCCGTCTGCTAAGAGATTTGAATGTGTCTGGGGGTTAATATTGTTTTTAGAATTTTCTCTATGAGTGCGAGTACATGAAACAACACGCAGACATGTGGTGTAAAAGCTTCATATGCAGTACTTATACGAGCATCTACCTTACATTTACACAGGGGAGTTAAATAAAAAATCTTAGATTTCAAAATATCTGATGAAAATATTTTAATACTGGCATCTGCGGCTCTATTCTGAACTGCTCTTGCGGCTGGAGAAAACACTTTAATCTCGCGTATTTACATCCAAAATACTCTGAAGAAAAGAACAAGTACAATACACTTTTATATCGTGTATTTACATCCAAAATACGCAAGATGAAAATGTTTTCCACGGCCACGAGAGCGTTTGGAATATCACTCCTGGAGCGAACAGGCTGATTATTTTACCTTAATGTGATAAAAATGACCAAGATACACTGCGTATGATATACTAATGCTTTGCTCAATGGAGAATATGGAAATATCACATTCTACAAATACCGATAAAAATATATAAAATCGATTTAGAATAATTAATTGTGTTTTCAAAATCAATATGGATATTATGAAGAAATGTTTTCATACATAAATGTAAAAAAATAATTTAATAAAATTACCTTGCAAGAAAAACGTGATAATTTATTATAAATATCAACTGATGTTGTGTCCTGTATTAAATGTATTTTGAATCTTTGATAAAATCAAGCTTCATAAATAATTCAATTTAAAAATGTTCTCAATATTATGATTTTACTGTCAAAGCAACCATTTGAAGAGCTCAAGGTTTGTCAAAATACGGCCGAAACCGGTGGACAAGATTAAATGGTCACAAAAAAGCATTGTAAGTGTAAATTTGTGAAAAAAAAGTTGGCAGTAAATATTTGTCTATCTACAAACACTTACCGGCTTTTATAAGTTTACTGATTTTAAGACGTACCCGTGTCTTCATCAGGACACTAATAACACCAACATGTAAATCCCACTTCCCCACAAAATTGCTACATACAAATATTTATTTATTTATTAGCAACCAAGAACCTTTTTCAAAAATAATCATAGCAGTGAACAAGTTACAATGCAACGCATAATATGAAATATATTGTATTAAAGCACAATTAAAACTAAATTGAATTAAAGTAAAATATAATATAAGCAGTTGGTTAAACGGCCAACTGGGAAACTGGCGTCGCGGGTTCGATTGAAACAAATCAAATCAAGTATTTATGTCAAGTAGTCTTTTTTTACTTTTTAGATATTTCGACCTCGTGGTGTAGAAGTTAGCGCATTTACCTGCCATGCAAAAGATCATGGGTTCGATTCCCGACCTGATTGATGTGAAATATTTATTTAAAAGGGTGTTTTAACACTAGAATATTTCATAGTCTCTGGACTGGCACCTGAAGCGTAAAACTGATCATCTTTCCTTAGTGTAACAAAAACTCTTGTGAGCGAAGCTGCAGGTAAAAACTAGTAATTAGGGAAATATCACATACTGGATTGCCGATAAAAATGCAGGAAATGGATTTAGAATAATTATTGTATTTTCAAAATTGATATGAGTATTGCGGGGAAATGTTTGCATCCATAAATTAAAAAAAATACGTCGCTTGAAAAACGCGACATGTTTGGCCTGGATAGTAGTGACGTCAAGATTCGTGACAATATTCTTAACAAATTTGAATGATCAGGAACAAATAAACATGAAGTGTATTAAGGGGCGTGGTCAATGTAATGACCGTTTTTGCAGGAATTCAAAATTACAAATTTAATAATATTTTTTATGGTACTAATTAGCAAAAAAAAATTTTTTATTGGACAGTATTTTGTATACCTTTATTACTTTCAAAATGTTAAAAAAAGTTATATTTTCCTATTATAAGTGATAAAATCAATACAAAACACCTTTGTTTTAAACGACTTATTTTCATTTTTTTTCTTACGACTGGTTTCAAAGCTACACAAGCTTCTTTCTCAGGGTATATTTAACTAATGTATAATTAACTAAAATATACCTTGATGAAGAAGCTTGTTTAGGTTTGAAATCGGTCAGTAGAAAAAAAAAAATATGTAGTTCAAAACAAAGTTGTTCTATTTAAATTTTATTGTAATTGAATTACCACAAAGTTAGTGCTTCAAATGTATTTTTAAAAATTATAAGTGATCAAAAACTGTTGTATTTTAATTGGGTAATAAATTTATTAATGTTATTAATTGCACTTACAATACTTTTCCTGGGAACCATCGACTAGATCTCGACCAAGGAACCTGTCCTATGTCCCAAGCATATAATGTTTTAAGAAAATATTGTGAGAAGATAACTCTGAAGTGGGTCCCCATAGTGATGAGCCCAAGCCACCAGTGCGCACTGCCATGACTGGAAGTTGGCGACTGGGGACTAGCGACCACCCATCCAGTGACGATGTGGAGAATTAATTTAAAGTAAACATCTCATCTCCACATGAAGGCTGTATGTAAATAATATTCAAGGTGTGGGTGCAACCTTGCACTCTAAGTGGGACTGTAAGTTAGGGGATTGTTTTAATGCAGGTACTAGTTTTAATCAGACTCGTGGTGTAGTGATCAGCGTATTTGCCTACCATGCTAGAGGCTTAAGGTTTGAATCTTAGTATGATACATTGACACGAAATTATTTTATTTATTATTATTTTGTTTATTTTTTTAAACGCCTCGTATACATATATACATAAATACAAATAAAGACAGACGTGAATTTTACACAGAAGTAGCAAAAAATATAAATGACAAAAAGAAAAAGAAAATATTAAAAATATCATCTCTACATATAAGTATATAATATATGAGTATACCAACCATATAGTACATACATATTTTGCAGTGGAAAGAACAGAAGTCCATTTTTAAATATGAAGGCAGAAATGAATTTTACACAAAAGCAGCAAAAAATAAAACTAAATTAAGAAGAGTAAGAAAAAAAAAAATAATAATCATCTTTACATATTAGTAGAAAATATATCGGTATAATAATAATATATACATATATTGCAGTGGAGAGAACAGAGGTGCATTTTTTCGTTTAAGTTTTAGGTATTAAAATAATCTTAAAATTAGAAGAAGTACGAAAAAAACTGATTTAGAATACAGATATAAGTCAACAGACGGTAAAAAAAAATGAAATTTACATAGTATTATTTAGGTATTTTAATTTGAAGACAGTAAATTGAGATAATAAATTAAAACACAGCCTTTTAAAATTGAAAAGTTTTATATTAAATATATCTACATCTTTTACGTATTCATTTGCAAACGCGTGAATTCTCCTTATAGGCGAGTGCGCACTCTAGTTTGTTGTAGATACATTTACATAGAATAGTTTATTAAATCGGGTAACCCGGCCCGGAACTCGCGAGTTAATTAATTGTAACAGTTCGGAATAATCAAATATTGAATTTAATGTTTTAATTAAAAATAACGAATCGTTCAGTTTTCTTCTATTTTCTAATATAGTACCTTTTAGTCTAGATGTTTACGAAAATTTATGTTTATGTAATCATTTTTATTTGTAGTATTCTTTAATAATATGCATGCTTCCACTTTCTATAATGTTGTATCCCAACTCAACACAGGGAACTTGGCCTCATAGAGGCAGGGATACGTTTTTTTTCGTAATATGTATCTTTATATAAATAAATAAATAGTTTTTTTAATTAAATAAAAGGGACGGGTCAATAACCGGTTCCATCGCTTTCGCGACATCGTCAGACGGGTATGGTTATTGAAAAATTTAAACTAATTATCTATTTGTTTATTTTACGGTTTTAAAATGTACAGGTTTTTTGTTTCAGATCCCGACTAGCTAGGAAATTCCTGTGTTAAGGAAGGACCTTATTTTAAACATGTGTTTTTTTCACTAAATGATGCTTAAACATATGTTAAAAAAATATTAATAAAATAGTTAAAAAAATAATAATAGAATAGAAAACATTTCATTTCATTTATATTTTTTTTGCACCACGACAGGCCAGGGGGCCCAATTACAGTGGTGAGTTACATTACAGAACAACCAGGCTTAAGAAAAATCACATCTTTAATTTTTGTGTTCTCACCGGGAATCGAACCCGGAACCTTCCGTGCGTGAGTCAAGCGTCTTGACCACTACACCACGGAGGCCGCTAATAATGAAACATACCGATAATAATAAAAATTGAAGCACAAATATAAAATGAATCAGATTTTTTTTTTTATGATCAATATTTACGTTCTTATGATTTAGCCAAATGTTTCATTTTGAGAGCCATTTATAACAAATTGTAAATAACTCACTATAAGTTGGGGATGAGTGAGATTTGAAACACGGAACTTTGATCCGTGAGTCCGAGACCCTAACCACAGGACCAAAACCCGATTTATTTCATATACCATTAAAAATTACACAGGCGCCGTGGCGCAGTTAGTTAAGCGGTTAATTGTGATACTGACGTCGCGGGTTTGATTCCCGCCAGTTGCAAGAAAAAAATTCAAGAAATTTTTTTTCTCAATTGATCTCTTTCTGCTGACAAGCCTCTAAATATAAGCTTAGCGGGTTTATCCTAAAAAAATAAAATAAAATAAAATTTTAAATATCAATCATAATAAGAAAATTAAAACGGACACAATTTTGTCATAGAAATCTTTGACGGGAAATAAAAAGGTCTACTTCGTATCCATTTGCTGACAGACGCCTTTATGTCTATATATATATATATATATATATATACATATATATTTCTATTTTTTTAATTCCCTTTCCGCACCTAATGGTGCACAGGGTACTGCATTGGTACACCAATCACTGCGTATCTTGATCATTTTTGTTGCATGAAGGTAAGATGATCAGTCTTATGCTTCAGGTACCAGTCCAGGGACTATGACATATTTTAGTGTGAAAACATCCTATTTAATCAATATTTCATATTAACCATGTCGGGAATCGAACCCGAGACCTCTTGCATGGTAGGGAAATACGCTCACCATTACACCACGAGGCCGAAAATATACATATATTTAATACATATTTACATATATATATATATATATATAATATATATACATACATATATATTTACATATATATATATATATATATATATTTATAGGCTGTTAAATTTCAGTACGGTAGTCGCCGACTTATGATCACATTCGGTTCCGATAAACAAGCCGTAAGTGGATCTGGTCGTAAGTCCACTTAAGGCATCCAATGGTTTAGTATTTATTTAGATTGTCGTTGTTTTCAATGTTTTTGTGTATTACAACTTTCGTTTATCGGGTTTCACTATGTTTTTGTTTTCAATACCCTTTCTGCAGGTTGAGAAATTGTCAGTTTTCTTTCTGTTGCAGAGATGCGAGAGAAAGAACTTGAAAAAAGGTCGGACCACTATCGCCACGCTTAGCGCGAACCGTCAGCTGGGCGCGCATTGTGGTTGTAAAGTCGAATAGTCGTAAGTAAAACAATGGAAGAAGAACTATAAATGATTGATTAAATTGATATAAAATAGCAAATGACGTATTAGACACCCTGGAATTAACTAGAAATATCAGCATAAGAGTACCCGTTCGAAATACGCGGCAGCTAACGTTATTTTTTTAATCTCCTGGCAGTCATAATTCTTATTACAATTCACCTATACCCAGACTACACCGGCTAGGTAAAGAGGTATGGTGAAGTTGAAATATTACGTTTTCCTTTATATAATTAGTTTAAGTATTCTAAAGACTATAAATCAATCTTAACAAATTAAAACAAGGATGAAGAATACCTTTAATAAGTGAATATGGAAGTCTAGGCATTTACAGGGCTTATGACCTGTCGTTGGCTGGTTTAAGTGGCCACTTTACACACATTAACATAAGTAACATTCACCATTTTGCCTATGTTTGAACATCCATATTTCTTCAATTCTTCCATTTGTTGATTTCAGTAATGTTAAAGAGTTGAAACCTTTATTGCTGTGAAGAGATTCATCTGACTGAATTTTTTCACATACTAGGCAACGCCTGAAAACCATTTTCCATTTTTTAATCCATATTCACTTATTCAAGGCCTTCTCCATCCTTACTTTAATTTGTTAATCTTAATGACTCCCGAGGGGATAAAATCTAGTCTTTTGTCTACAAAAATTTTGACAAACTCAAATATTGTATAATTTAGTCTGGATAAAATTTCTTAAAATTGTTCTATATTTACTAAATTTTACTAAATGTTCCCGTGTTATTTTTATGCATCTCCATAATAATGCATATATTTATGTATATGTATAATGTATATATATATATGTGTGTGTACACATGTATGTATATGTTTGTTTGTATTTATGGATGTAAATATATTAAATATCTTTCTGTAAACCCTTATTTTTTCGCCTCGTGGTGTAGTGGTCAACGCGTTTGCCTACCATGCAAGAGGTCTCGGGTTCGATTCCCAACATGGTTGACTTGAAATATTTATTTACAAACGTGTTTTTACACTAGAATATTTCATGGTCCCTGGACTGGTACCTGAAGCGTAAGACTGATCACCTTGTCTATAGGTAACAAAAATGACCAAGATTCACTGCAATTAGTGTACCAATGCAGTTCACTATGCACCATTAGGTGCGAAAAGGGAATGATGATGATGAAACCCATAAGGGTATATTTCCTTATTTTTACTTATTATTATTTCTTTTAGTTTTTCTTATGTTATTCTTACTTTTAATCTAATGTATTAACTTATGTTACACTGTTGTACTTGAATGTATTACTTATAAATGTAAAAGCCTGTAGGGCGTATAAATATATCAAATATTACATATATGTAACAATATGTAAGCGAAAATTTTGATAAATACGTATTTACACATTGTTTTTTTGTCCCTCTATAGCAGATGAAGATTGATTTTGTGTGACTTAAATCGACAAAATCGACGTTTCGTAGTCCCGTTTTCCGCGGCACAAAACTTAACCAATTTCAAATTTGTTGCGACAGAGAGAGATAACATTTTCGAGAAGGGAATATGGGAAACTAGGCATTAACAGGGCTTATGACCTGTCATAGGCCGGTTTATGTGGCCACTTTACACACTTTACACACATTCACCATTCTGCCTATGTTTGAACTTCCAAACTTCCTCAACTCTTCCATCTGTTGACTTTTGTGAAGTAACAGAGCTGAAACCTGTTGCAACAAATTTAAATATGAATTTAACAACTACCTAGGGAGAAAATCCAGCCAGTCTGAGAGCATTCAGACATGCTCAAAACATTGTTGAATTAAAAAATGTTGTTAGTTTTTTTTTTTAAAAGAGTATCTGAATAAAGTGTTCTGTGTCGGCAACTTTTGCATTTTTAAAAAAAAAAAAATATCGTTTCTGCATACCGTACGTCCGAAGACGGCGGATACAATTGGCGTTTTTTTGAGTTTTCGGATGGTCTTAGCTCCTAAGTACTGATCTGACAAGGATTAAAAAATGGTTGAATAACAATTTGCTTACTTTGAATTCAGAAAAAACAAAATATATTTGCTTTAGCATAACTTTGGCAGGGCAACCACGTGCCAATTACGATTTACAGCTGCACCAATGCCACGGTGAATTAAACTGTAATTGTGTACAGTTGGAATCGGTCACAAACATCAAATACCTAGGTATTAAAATTGATAGGTTTCTAAGGTGGAATTTTCAAATTGAAACGATTTCATATAAGATTAAACGCTTGATACATTTTTTTCTACCTCTAAGGAATATACTTAGACCCAGAGACTTAAAATCCTTCTACTTTGCACTGGCAAACTCTATCATGACGTACGGTGTAATTGCTTGGGGTAGCTGTACCAAGACAGAGTTGGACCCAGCAGCAAAAGCACAGAAGTCATTGATAAGAACCATTCTAAAAAAGCCTTTTAGATATCAGAGTGATTCTTTATTCAAGGATTTTGCAGTGCTTGATATAAGACAGCAATATTTACTGAGAGCAGTGGTGGTCACTCACATTAACAGAGATATACATCCATCAGTTGCCTATCAATATGAGACTCGGAGTTCCAGTAACGATCTGATTTCTCGACAAATAGTTAGAACTTCCTTAGCACAGAGACAATACTCCTACATAGGACAAAAGATTTATAATATAATGCCAGAGTCATGGAAATGTTGCAAGAACCACAAGCTAAAGAGGTTGCTGACTACTTTCCTTGGAGAAATTGGTCGCAGGGAGTCTGAGGGGTTAATGGCGGCTGTTAGATGGCCAACACATGTTTTAATTTAAATTGTTAATATATATTTTTAGTTTTTTGCTGATTTAATTTTTTTGCTGATTTAATTTTTAAGATCCTCATGACTTTTTAACTTGTTTTAACTATGTATTTATTTTTTTAAATTTTTATCACATCTTTTACTTTATTTTTTAATATGCTGTTTTTTTTTTCTTTCTTTAAATACGCTTTTTGCTATACAACATACATTCATTTTTTTATTATGACTTTAAATATGTTTCTTACTATGTATTCTGTTTTTATGTTTTTACTGCATTTATTACTTTGTTTTAATAATTTATTTTTTTTACTACGTTTTTTTTACTACATTTTTTACTACGTTTTTACTACATTTTTACTATGTTTTTACTACAATTTTACTATGTTTTTACTACAATTTTACTATGTTTTTACTACAATTTTACTATGTTTTTACTACATTTTTTACCATGTTTTTACTCCATTTTTTACTTTGTTTTTCACTTTGTCCT
The DNA here is from genome assembly GCF_059751315.1 of Micrasema longulum. Lineage (NCBI taxonomy): Eukaryota > Metazoa > Arthropoda > Insecta > Trichoptera > Brachycentridae > Micrasema > Micrasema longulum. The sequence continues at coordinate 120,927 of NW_028279681.1, forward strand.
GTATCTTTATAACTGTTTCTATAAATTGATTACTGTTTTTTATATTTTTTTGACTGTTTTAGAACGGGGTAAATAGCCCTAGTTAGACAGTCAAAGCAACTTTACATAAATTATAATTTTGTGTATGTAATATAATGATAATAAATAAAAATAAATAATAAACAATTTATTAAATAAATCTTTCTCTATCTATTCTCACCTCTGTTGTATACACCATGATTTGGTCTGACACACGTTCTGTATATCCGAATTAGGTTTCCAATAATCATGTGTTCTACTATACGACATTTCTTAGGCATCCAGATGTTTACTAACTGAGATAGATATGTTCTCATCATCACTATGGCTGCATCATCTGCATGGCATGTGATGTTAATGACCTTATCTCCCTTAGTAGATTCACTACTTTTTTATTCTGAAAAGCGTTTTTTTATATATATTTATTCTGCTTGTGTAAGAAAAGGTTTTAGGCGCATATATTGTTGTTGTATATTTAGTTATAAAGGTGCTAAACTTGCTTTTTTTATTTATTGTTCTCAATATGTGTTATTTTTTAAATGTTAATATTATTTATGTCCCGAATTGAGTTGTTGTAACTCCTAGGAATGTAATTCAACGTATTATACTTGTAAAATACTTTGTGTTATATGATTTAAAAATAAAATAAATTAAAAAAACAAACAATAAATACACATCAATGATGAAAAATATTCACATTGTGTAAAATGTTCATTGCTCTAGTGCCATGATCCAGGGAGAAAATACGGGAATAATTTTGTATGAAGAAAATTAAGACCGCGTATTCAGCTTTTTGTATCGCAATTAAACCTAAGGTTTTTAGCGTAGGGACTACTTTAAAAATTAACATGCTACATCATGACGTTATTCCACGTTATTCAGTTTGTTGGCGGTAGATAGTTCAGGCGATAAGGGGCTTCAACCTTAAATACTTGATAACTGAGTAATTGAATAATATAGTAGAAAGGGGGTTGCAGAGGGTTGTTACGAGTATTTTATCAGCGAATCGACGTTTGTTTGGGCGTCCAAAGAAACCATTACCCACATCAGTAAATGAAATACACTTATTTAAAAATAATAAATACAGTATGTCTAATAATAACGCTAGATCGTAGTCGACTTTGGGCCGGTTGTTTGATCGGTAGTATAACTTAAAAATATACAATAAAAGTAATGGTTACAACAAAATACTGAAAATGAGTTGTTTAATCGTGAGTTACCTCCAGCTGGTGGTCAAATTTCATTCTCATTGGTTAAAAAAATAACCCGCTAATATTGGACGTATACTGAAATATTTTAATCAACTTCCGGCAGCCATAAAGAACTGCACAAGTCCCGATGTATTTGAGAAAAATGTTTTTTTTCTGCTTCAGTGCTGCAGAGCAGCGTTTATTTAATAATTTAAAAATACTTATAAGAATTTGTTACCCACCAAGTCTAAAGACTTTTCGGTGGGACACATTTTTTTTATGACAGGTTTATATTACATTTATATTTTACAAATTTATTTATAAACAGGCACTAAAAAGTATCTGGAAGATAATTCTTTAGTTCTTTTTTTTTCATTTGAAGATCTTTCATGTTAATGATGGTTTGTGGGAGATTATTGAACAACCTTGGAACAACGCAATTTAATAATCGCTCTCCAAAGTAATTTGTAATTAATTTGCAATTAATTTTTCAATTGGTTGCTGCACATCTGTAGGGACGAGGTTGTCAATTTTTGAAACGCGAGATCAGCAAGTAACAAAAATTGACAAATCTGCTTTCCTTCCACACTTTTACTTTTATTTGGTTTTTATATAAATTGATATATTTATGTTTTTTCTTAATGTGTTTTTATATTATTTAATTTAGTACTCAATCTTATTTGGCATATTATTTATTACTCATATTTCTTACTACAGTGTAGAGTGAGTTTCTAGAAACCGTATCACAATTATCATTTCAGTTATGTTTTTTTTATATACGAGTATATTATTTTTCTATTGATACTAATGGTAATATTTTTTTTTTTCAATACTATCTACTATATTTTACTACTATACTATTATTTTGTTGATTTCAATGATACTATTATTTTGTATATTTGATTATATATGAATCGAAATTTATATAATTTATTTTTGAATATTCACGTCTGATTATATTTTTTAATTTATATTCTTCGGAATTTTATTATTTTTTACTTATACCTACCTTGTTTTTCTGGATTGTTATTATATTGCATCACATGTCATTATATTTTAATCTAATTCATTTTTATTTTTATTTTATGTATTTTTTATTGTTAATTATTATGGCTTGATACGAGCACAGCCTCAAAAGCCTTAATAAGTTCACTTTTATTTAAACGAGTTTAATTTTGAATTATAAATAAATAAATACATTTGTATATATACTAAAAAGATGGCGGCTTTCTAACAGCTGTTCGCTATACCTGATATGTTTAATTTGTGTGTTTTTACTTTTGACAGTACAACGCAAGGCAGCGTGGAGCAGAAAATCATTTTAAAAAAATCAAAATTTGATTTATTCCACGGAAAATTCATTTTTTGGGTTGGAATGCATTTAATCATAGTAGGTACATTCTAACTTTAGTATAAACCGTTGTCAAACGACCCGATTTGCAGTTATTTATACTTTTAACTTTTACGAACGTTTATTTTTAACTCAAATCATACGTATCTTATACCTCTGAACAAACAACCGGCCCTTAGTAAAAATGAATATTTTTATAGCAACATAAGTACTCGTATATTGCAACAGAGAGTAAACACATTTTTGAGTAGGGAATGCGGAAGTCTTGGCATTTACAGGGTTCGAGACATGTCATCTGATGGTTTAACTTTTGACAGGCGCCGAAGCACAGTTGGTTAAACAGCCAACAGTGAAACTGGCGTCGCGGGTTCAATTCCTGCCCTTTGCAAGAAAGAAATCCAACAAAGAATTTTTCTTAACTGGTATGGGTATTGTGGTGTTTTATTCACAACTTTCTTCCAAATCCTTATTTCATTTTTTTATTTATAATATTTATTTTTTGCATTTTACAACATGTATACATAAGTTACAAATACAAAAAGAAACTATTACATTAACAAAAAATATTTCCCATCTGCTGACAAGCCTCTAGAACGACTTTCCGGCGGGTATTCCTTTTTTAAAAAAAGAAAAAAGTATCCATTAACGCACTGTGAAGCATTCACTATTCTGCTAATGTTTGAACATCCACATTTCGTAAATTAAGTAAAAGAGCTGAAACGTTTATTGCTGTGCGTGAGATTAGTGTGTAAAATAAGTGTAAATGTTAATAACCCATTAGGAGCCTTGTCTACAAACATTTGGACATACTCAAAATATCTTTGAAGCTTGTTTACCTTGAAACTCGTTTTTTTTGCTCTACATAATCATTTATTATTATTTTGAGTGACGGACGGTGCAGCATTAACTATAGCAAATGGCAGGGGGTGAAGGCTCCTTCACCCCCTGCCATTTGCTATAGAAGGAGTCTTCGGCGCCTCAAAACGGCGATCTCCACTTAGTTAAGGGAAGGAAAACCCCGACAGAAAAACCGAGTCAAGTCAACCCTAAGGATCCTTGCAGCCCAGGTCTTGAGAGCGCGGGACTAATCATCCGGCCTTTTAAAGACATCTTAATTACGAAAGTATCACCCCCTCCGCCTCATCCCCAATTCAATAAGTTTGAAAAAAAAATCAAAGTTATTGGGTAGGTATGCACCGGTAATTGTATATGGTTCCAAATGAGTGGGCTATGGCCAAAAGAGATGAAAATATGGTATTAGTATTTGAAAGAAAAATATTAAGATTTGGTAATGTCAACCAAAAAGGAGTGTGGAGGAAACGGTTTAATCATGAATAAGAGGCACACTATGGCAAACCCAACATTACACAATTCATCAAAATATAAAAATTACAAGGGCCTTAATTTAAATTACGTTGGGCCATGTGCATAGAATGAATGGTAACCGTACCCCAAAAATATTATTTATACCACTCCGGAAGGCAGACGGAGCAGAGGCAGACCAAAATTAAGATGGCTGGATAATGCGGAAAGTGACATTAGAGCGATTGGCCAGACGAACTGGAGAAGAGCCGCAGGGTGCAGGGACGAATGGAGACAAATTCTGCAGGAGGCCAAGGCCCACAACGGGCTGTAGCGCCACTGATGATGATGATGATGATGTACCGGTCAATCAAGATTAAAAATCAGAATGGGCATATTAAAAGCATTATCAGTGGTGATGTAAATCACGTTTAATTAATGTTATCTCGCGGTTGATTTACATGATCGAATGAACTCGTAACTTTTAACATTTGTTCCTAACCTAACAGATGTCAAATGTCGTGTTTTGCCGCCTTTTCGCTGACCCCCGATGTCCTTTCGATCCCTTTTCAAAACACGCAAAGCCGTTTCGTTTTCATAAACAAAAATCAATGTAAGTACCTACCTAATAATAAAACGATTTAGCGAAAATGCCCCATGAATAGAGAACAAATAAAATATTTACGCGGGGTTAAGTTGGTAGGTAATTGGCAGCACTGATCGCGAGGGCGCCCGTTTCCAGTTTTTACGCTGCATTTGTTTCAAAATGGCGGACACGAAACGTCAGTCATTCTTGTGTCAGGTTGCACATGGCGCAATCTTAAAATGTTTGCGATTCTTGTAAACAGTAATATATAGTAAATTTGCATGATTATTTCCAGTGATTGCTCATACAACAATCAACCTTAAGCAAACCTTAAGCAAACCTTAATAAAACTACAAACATATGGGCGAAATTTGATTTTAGTTTTACATACAGTCAGTTGGATACCAAATTAACAATTGACTTTTAATTTTATTTTGCGTGTTTATTACCAAATAAGCTAATTTCAACGTACAATGTTTTGAGTATGTCTGAATGCTTGCCGGCAGGTTGGATTTCCTCCCTAGGAAGTTATTTAAAACTAAATTTGTTGCAACAGAGAGGGGAAACATTTTGAGGATGAGGAATTTCAGTAGTTTTTTGTTTGTTAATAGACTAGTAAACTAAGCAATTTTGTTTTTTAATTTTTGCGTATCGTATTATCAGTGTTACGATTTTTTTTAAGTTTTGTATTTCTGCGTGTGACGTCAGAGGTTTTTTTTCAGTTATTCTCGATCAGTTCTTCCCATTGGTCTATCCACGGCAAGCAAACCGCAAATTTTCCTTCAATTTCATATCATAGGTGGATTCATATGAACCAGTCACGTCATTCAAAGTAGTTCGCTTGTATTAAAATGTTTTTTTTTTCGTACATTTTCAGGAAACTGCCGTACAATTTAATGCTCGAATTTTTAACGCGCGCAAGAAAACATTTATTGTATCCAATTTCCCGGAGGGCTGAAGTTCCTCATTCGTCAGCCAGATGAATCTCACGCACATGTAAAAGTGACAGGTCATAAACCCTCTCTCAAAATGCTTTCCTTTCTCTGTCGCAACAAATTTAGGTAATTAAACTGAGTTCAAATCTTGACCAACGATATTGAATTGCCAAACAACCCCCTATTTGCAAATAAATATCTGACGAATGAACGATCGCCTTTTATTCGGTGCCCTCTTTAGGGCTATCGATGACAAATTCACAAGACGATAACCGGTTTACCGGGCCGATGTTTGATTCATGGCCACGCCGAAGGATATATGGCGGGCTGTCAACCGCGGGCGGCCAAATGGGCGGCAGATGTGGGCGGAATAGCGGACAAGTTTGCCCTATTGATTAGGCAGATTTCAAACTTCGCAATAATGGCCGAAATCGGTCGAACACGTTGTGCAAACGCGTTGCTAATTCAGCACATTGTTCGGGTAAGTGTTAAGAGCAAACGCGGTCTGACTTTTCTTCATACAAACTTCTTCCCATATGTTCTCCCTAGATTATGGTATTTAAGCTGGTATTTACCTGTAAATGTTTACCATTAGCGGCTCCCAATCGTTTTTTTGTTGTTGTTGTTGATAAATTGTTTCCTTAAGGCTGGAAGTTTTATCTGCTGTCTTCGTACGTACGGTATTAAAAATTGATGACTATTTTTGGAAAACGCAAAAGGACCGATACAAAAAATTGCATTTTAATTCTCGTTTTTTCGCGCAAATTTACTAAAAAACCCAGATGAAAAAAAAAAAAAAAACAAAGCCCATGGGGAAAGATACATTGATTTTCTAAAAAAAAATAATTTATCTAAATGAAAAAAAATAATGAAGGAACTAAAATTACTGTTGTGCAATATATACGAGTACATACTTTGAAAAAAATTCAAAAGCAAAGCAATAAATCAAAATTAAAATAAATAAACCTCGATTTTTTAGGCATAATCAGTCCGAGGTGCAGTTGTTTTTTTCGCACAGTATCGGGGAGGCATCTGCGACAGATTGACAGAAAAACTGTCCTTAAATACCATTTTATCAAACTTATTTCCCACCGCATATCCTCTTAACTCGCCAAATTTAAGAGCTTTATCTAAAGAAAGCGAACGCTTCAATTCATTGGCATATATAACGAACTTTAATAGGCAGTTTCGATTTGTTGTTTCGGTTTATCATTTATTGATAGACTATTGAACTAAGACAAATTTTTATTATTTTCGTATTGTCTTATCATCACTATGATTTTTCAAAGTTTTGTAATTTGGGATTCGGAAATTATACCGCTCGTCATGAGTTCAAGTGATGTGTTTTCCTGACACGCTCACCATATTTCAAACACCACACTCCAAACTCACAAAACAATTTTTAAAAATCTGCATTCTCAATACAACTTGTCCGTGTTAGAAAATGGTAACGTATATAATTTTTCAATCCCTTGTTTTATTTTAAATCTTTAAGTAGGGCTCTCATAAACATATTCTTATTTGTGCTGTAATATTAATGTTCATATTTATTATTTATACATAAAATTTATAAATAGTTTGACACATATGTGTCTGCCTTTAGTTAGATTTTTTTTTCCTACATCATCATATTTTTTTACTGCCTTATATAAAATAGAATTTTGTGACTTCGCCTTTTACGAAATGAGAGTCTGAACCTGTTCTACGTTTAAGTTTTTTTTAAATATAATTTTTTATATTATTTTATTTATAATATTATTTATTATATTTAGGTGTAAAAATTTTTAATAATCTTCCCAATGAACTAAAAACTATTAAAAATAGTATATCAATAAATAAATTTAAAGTTAATCAAAAGAAATTTTTTGAGCTCGTGTAAAAACAACATTAAATTTTAATTAGTATGAATGTATTATTGTATTGTTTGATGTTTTTTCTGCATAAACCCTATGTTTTTATTTATCTTTTTCATGTACTCGTATTTAAATTTATATAAACTCTTATAAATAAACAACTAAAACAGTGTAAGGCACTCGACAAGCACAAAAGTTTGTCTCTTTTTTTGGAGAGTTACAGTGATAACATTTACTGGATGTGTAAAGGTAGATATGTTTAGAATTTTACAAAAACATGTACTTTTTATGAAATTTATGAATAGAAAAAATTAAAAAATATCAGCATCACCGTGTGCGTATTATTTTAGTAAATAAACATTTACTACTAACTGAAAATGATCCCAGCATTAACATGTTTTATTATTAGTTTATGTTTGTACCTGTCAAAAAATATGCTTATGTGATTTTGGAAAATAAGCTTATTTAATTATTTTCTAATATTCCTTCATCCATTCTCCACCACTCCTCATCAAAACCCTTCCCATTATCTCCTTGTTTCGTCCTTATTACTTTTATTCTAATTTATCTGAATGACATTCTTTCGATTACTTATCATTTTATTTTTTATATACTCGTAGTTTAAACCGTCGGCGTAGCCGTTTTTTTTTAATTACAATTAAGTGAAAACTTGTTATTGGATGGCAGGCCCTGCTATTTTTATTTTTTATGGTTTATATTTATAATAATTTAGCCTGTACATAAGTTTGTATTCAAAATAAATGAAATAAAAAACACATATATATAGCCCTTCTCGTGCGATAGATTTTCATTTTTAGTTTGTGGGTTATTTTGGTAAAGTATTTTTTATGAGAATTTAACTATTCGAGCGAAAGCAACGTACTAACTTTTAAGTGCACTTGGCATTGAACTTTTTAAGACAATAGCCTCTGATCCATGGCTCTAGAAAAGCCAGGACACCACTACCACCGCCTACGGGTGTAGCATAATGTATATACACCAATACCTAGCTATTGCAGTCAGTATAGTGGGGCGGCTATTGTAGTCCTGATCCCTATTGTGGCTTGTGTAAACGTTGACAGATGGCGGAGTGTGTTTTGTCGATGTTCCCATCCATAGACATGTTTGTAGGAACTGCACTACCCGCCCAAAAGATATTTTTAATCAACTATTAGAAATTTAAACGTTCTGAACTACATCTGCAATCAATAAGATATAGTCGTCTACCAATTAATACATAGACGCGCTCTGAGCCCTCAAAAATGATAACATTTAACTAATGCCCTAACGTGAAGTGATGCCCAACGCGTATTTAGTCGTTCTTTGACCCATCCAGGTGTAACGTTTATAATCAAAACCAAAATGCCGGCTTGTGTCACGAAAGTGTGTAAAATCTCTCGGATGAAGATTGTAAAAATAATTGCTTAACTTTTCATTAGTAAATATTTGTTCATGAGTCAATACCCGATAATCAATAATCAATACCCTTAAAACTCTCTTCTGTTCCCTAGTTTGCCTGCACCTAGAGTATTCCTCTGTTATCTGGTCTCCATATTGTTCACATAAAAAATATTGAATCAGTTCAACATCGATTTTTGAGAAAGATTGGCTGGAGGTTGGGCTTACCAGAGACCTATATACGTATAATGAGTTAGAAACTACCTTGAATATATCTTCTCTTCAAGACCGTCGAAATAAATCCGACCTTATAGTCCTATTTAAAATTCTCAACTCACTCTTTGATGCGCCTGAACCACTGAGCTCAATAAAATGAAATATCCCAACTGGAAACTTCAGACAAAACTTACGCTTTCATACCGATAACCATAGAACTAACTATGGTTTTTATTTCCCTATGCCCAGAATTCTTAGGTCTGCCAACAAACATACCAGTCTTGATTTCTTTGATAACAAGTTATTTATTTATTTATTTATTAACGGACATTGTCCATGTATACAATTTATAAGGTTTAAATATTACAATAAAAGAATAGTTCAAAACATTAAAAAAAGGAAAGAAAAGAAGCATTGACAAACATAAGGGACATCGAGACAAGATCTGGACTATTTATTTAGTGCTCGTTTAAATCGTTGTAAACTTAAACCAAAAAAGTCCAGATCTTGTCTTGAGTTAACAATACGACAAAGGCGGGTCATTGGATAATTTAGGCCATAGTTTGTTCTATGCTGATCGATGAAGAGTACTTCATTGTTTCTCAATCTACGAGTCGGAATATTGAATTTTACATTTCCCAGAATGATGGAACATCGATTATACCATTTAGTATGCGCAACATATATATGGAGTCAATATTAGTTCTACGTTTTTGTAGACTAGAAATATTTAACATTGACTCTATTTCAGCGTAAGAATAATTATCTCTCTCTAGTCCGAGCATCCACGCTATTTTTCGAAGCAAGCGATGTTGGACTGATTCAATGTGATTTATGCGATTGACATAGAATAGAGACCAGACCACGGAGGCATATTCTAGAAGAGGGCGAACAGTTGAGCAATAAAGAGTTTTGAGTGTACGGACATAAGTAAAATCAGAGGATATTCTGTTAATGAAGCCAAGTAATTTCAGTGATTTATTTACTGTATTATCTATATGCTCGTTGTATGTCAGTTTATAGTCCAAAACAACTCCTAAATCTCTGATGGACTTAACTACATCAATTTTGGAGTTTTCTAATAGGTACTCGAAGGAAATCGGTTGTTTGTCAGTTGTCTTCTTTCAAACGATCACTGAATCAAATTCAATTATAAACACCTCTCTCCCGCTTCTAATCCCACAAAGTCTACTATAAACCATCGAGTCTTTCTACTTTTTAAAAAATAATTTTCTATGTATAAATGTGTCCATAAAAATGCCCATTGGGCGTATATACGAGTATAAATAAATAAAAAAAAAAAAAAAAAATTAAATTAAAAAAACTTAAAATAATTTATAATTAAATAAAAATATTTATTTAAAACTTCAAGTACTTTGGCGGGCTTGTTGCTAAAAGCAATATCTTCCAGACAACCAAAAAACAGACCGGTCATAAGAAGAGTTAGTCAAAATTTTGTACTGAAAACTTAAATATATATCAAAAGACACATACATGAAATAAAAATCAACAAATTAATTAAAACTAACAGCTGTTTTTTAATTAGGGGATAAGGCTTTCAAATATTAACTTTTAAAAAGTACATTATACTATACATATTAAGGGATGAGGAATGTGGAATCAGATAATGAGGTTGGAAGGAGAGAGAAAGAGGAAACAAGGAAAGAAAAAGGGATAAAAATATATTTTTTTTAAATAGTAAAATTCAGTGAGTTCAGGATTCTGGGGAAATATAATAATCAACAATATTTTGAGTTTGTCCAAATTTTTGTAGACAAGGACTGGATTTAACTCCCTGGGGAACTGTTTATATTAACATATTACAACAGAGATGAAGAACATTTGAGAGAAGGTAATATAGTAGTCTAGGCATCTACAGGGCTTATAGCCTGTCAATGGCTGGTTTAAGTGGCCATTTTACACACTGTGTAGCTTTCACCTAGCGTACTGAGCCAGTTGCGTGCGATACTGCGTAGTTACTGCGTAGTGTAGTTGCGTGCGATACATTGTTGCCTAGTGACAAATGATTCTTTTAAAAATAAATATTACATCTCAAAATGTTGATTGCGCAGTTTCACGATTATTCCGTCGACAAAATCATATCCTTATTATGTATATCCTCATTTAACCTCTAAAAGGGCAGTTTATCCTCCATCAAATCTAAGGGTTGGATCACAACAATATACCACCCTTGCATTACTAAGCCCGGCTTTATGATGTGTGAAGGATCTATAGCAATAAACGTCAGCGCGGCCCCACAAGGCCTGGGCCCCCGTGATTGACAGGCACTAGGCTACTTATGGCCCGTACTAGAACTGAGCCCCGCGCCACCCCTGCCCGGGGCGCTACGCCCCCTCGGGAACAGTTTATGTTAATTCTACGATTTCAATTTACCGCTGATTTGTTCGTACGATTGAAGGGGAGGCCAACAATTTAACGCATATAATATGTTTTTACGAAAGTCTCGTTTATTTTGTTTTTATTTTTATTGAGTAAGATGCACTTACAGACATCAAAATTTATATATATAAAAAAAGAGAAACAAGAAGATGGAAAAAAAACAATCAACAACTCACATTTGTTTTATTTTTTTTACATTTTCACTTCACAATTTATCGCCCAAATAGTCTGTTCTACGGCTAAGAAATTGTAAATTTGTTGCTTTGTCAAATAACCGATCGACTCTAATAACTCCCAACTCCACTTTCATTATGAAAACAAATAATAAATTAAAACATAGTGGGAAAATATTTACAATAAAGGATCAAGGAAAACATGTAAAGTGTTTTTTTTATTTATAAATTAGGAAAAGGGTACCTAAATGTAATAAAAATAATTAGGCAAAGTACATTTGTCTCTCTTCGAATATAGAAAAAAAATCTAAATTTCCCCTTTCGCCGTCAGAGCAACCTTGGTATATACAGCAGGGGCGAACCATGTATAGAAGCGATTATGCGCAGCTTACCATTATATTTGACTAACCATAACAATGTTTTTTGGTAACTTTAAACAAATAAATAATAACCATTTATTTTAAATCATTTCCACCGTTTGTATTTTTATCCTAATATAAATATTAATATTAATAAAGCGCGCCCAGCGCCTGCGGTGAACCAAGAAACTAGCTAATTATTCCAGCTTATTTTTTCATACAATTAAGAACACTATATTTTGAATGTTTTAACCCCAGTGCGGGTTTTCTCTCCTAGATTAAACTTGCAGATTACACAAATTATTTGAAGATTCTTGATTTGAAAAACAGTATTTCAAACATTGTTTCTTAAGGACTATTTTTCTTTGAGATGGTACTTTTGACATAAGACCATAATTACTTTCATGCGTGCTAAACGCGGTCGTTTTAAGCACTATTAATTACTAGAACAATTCGGCCAGTTGACATTTCAATTGGATACCTAATATCGACTGAATTCATAGTGATATTACTTATCTATTTTTTAATGAATTATATATTAAAGTAATGGAGAATATATTCGTATAATATAATATATCACGAAGTTACATCGTTTGAGTTGATTTCGTGGATGAGAGTTGTTATATCACACAGAACCACAGAAAAATATCAATTTATAGTACATATATAGCACTTACATCATATTATGTACCTGCTATAAAGGTACAAATATATGATATTTTTTTATAGCTTACCTGTAAATAAAATCACCATTCGCCACTGATATACAATCAATTCGTCCGTCACCCTCAATCAAATTTTCCCAATTCTGCGGCCTCCGTGGTGCAGCGGTCAAGACGCTTGACTCACGCACGGAAGGTTCCGGGTTCGATTCCCGGTGAGAACACAAAAAATTAAATGTGATTTTTCTCAAGCCTGGGTATTCTGTGATGTAATTCGCCACTGTAATTGGGCCTCCTGGCCTGTTGTGGTGCAAAAAAAAAAGAATGTTAGTTCATTAGCTTGTTAGTAAACCGAAAGCAACAAGTCCGATCGGGCGAACCAACCAACAATCATCAACAGATGAAAGAATGAAAATAATATTGATGTTCAAATATGGGCAGAATGGTGAAAGGTACTGTAAATAATGGTGAAAGGCACAGTGTGTAAAGGGCAGAATGGTGAAAGGTACAGTGTGTAAAGTGGCTACTTAAATCAGCCAATGGCAGGTCATAAGCCCTGTAAATGCCGATTTCCATATATCTTTTTTATATGTTATCCATCTGTGTTGTAACATTTTAATCTTAATACTCGTAACTCCATGGGCGGTGAAATTCAGTATTTGTCTACAAACATTTGGACAAAGTCATACTATTAGTTACTTTGTGTGGCATGTTAATAATAGTAGAACGCTTTTTTTCTATGACATAAATTCGCCTTCTTCAGCTTCTTCAGCTTCTTCTTCTTCTTTATTTCTGTTGCAATATTTTTAAACAGATAATGGTTTTAATATAAATACGCAAATATTTTCGACCCTTCGTTGCGCGTTGGCAACCCCTATCCATAACATAGGCCCAGTCAAGCGATCACAGGACATATGCCGTGGTTTTCAGCTTTAATGAAGTTGTGTTATATTGTTATTATGACGAAGCAGTAGTTTCTGGCGTTAATGTTTTTTGGCTGTCACTAAGTTCACTATTGTAATCGTAATTTATAAAAAAGATTAAATCTAAAATGCACTGAGCTACATGAAATGCACCTGTCATTTTAGATGCAACTTGGTTTATTGAATAATTGAAGGGGCTGATTAAAAAGAAATAAAGTGTTATCAATAGTACAAAGTAAATATTTGTAAAAAAAAAATATTCTGCTGTTACGTCGTAAGAAAAAATAAACAGCAACAATAAAAAACTAATTGTGAGACTTTTTTTAAAATAAATAATATAATAATAATCTTGAAGTAGGGCACTCATAAACATATTCTTATGTATGCTCTAATAACAAAAATGTACAAATATTTAATTTTTTATTTATTTATACTTTTACGTTGTTTGCATTCTTTTTTTATACATAATAATGTCTTCTCGCTGGGGTGTCCCGTGCTGTGGAAAACATTTTACAAAATGTGAAACATGCCTAAGATTAGCTATTTAACAAAGTTAACATAATAACAATAATAAAAAAAACAATTATCCAATGAACCTAATTATCATTAACATAATAAACAATAAAAAACTAAAATAATCATAAAACAGTTACAATTAATTGAACATTGAAAGCCCCGCCCCATTCACTTACCCGAATCTGTTTTAAAGGTCTTATGGCCTCTCTTTTCAGATCCGCACATTGCAAAAACAATTTCTTTTTTTAGCTGTAATGAACGGTAAATTTATTTATTTTTTCAACTATGCATATAGAGTCAATTTGTCTGTCACCCTCAATCAAATTTTCCCGATTCTGACGGCGATGGGGTATGTTAGTTCATTAGCTTGTTAGTAACAGCGCACTAAATTAAGTGAACGCGCATTTGCGGTCGCAGGCCCTATAGCATGGAATGCTCTCCCAGCAGAGGTGCGAGGCTGTGAAAGTGTAGTGATGTTTCGGAAAAAAACTTATAACCCACTTCTTCTCTTAATCATTTGAATAAATCCGTAGCATGTGACAGCAAAATAAATATATTTTAATTAAATATTAAATTTAAAAGCTTCAATTAAATTAATTTAACAATAGAATCACTATGTAAAGCGCCCTTGAGGTATTTTATTACGAAAATGGCGCTATATACGTTATCCATAATAATAATAATAATAAACCAGAAGACACGAGTCCGACCGGGAGAACCAGAACCGTTACCACCCCTCCACCAGCCAAATAATTCAAACCGATAAGGCCCAAAAAAAAAAATCATTGATCATAAATTCGCTCCATTTCTAGCACCACCCTATTCAAGACGAAAATCTAGCATCAACCTATTCAAAATCTAGCATCCTAGTCAAGACCTATCAATTATCTATCAACCGACCTATCAACCAACCTAACAACCAACCCAAAGTAATTGAACACATATTTCTTAACCTTCTGCTTAAATTTTGTTTTTTTTTCTTCATAACTTTTTTTTTCCTATTTCATAACACTTTTCAACAGCCTTACGAGGGCATTGGAAGCAAAAATAGCACACTCCCGTTATGGTACTTTCGAGAAAAACAACAAAAACTGCTACACTAATGCCAAAGAGATTCATGTTAGAAATGTTATTTTCACTGACTTTAAACTTTAAGATACTAATAAATTAGCTTTAATAGAAACACGAATACAAAAAACGTTCTTAATATTTGTATGGCACGGCCATATTGAAATTTCAAATCTCAAGCCTGTCATTGGTCGAATAAAATGGCTGATGGATATTGCCATGTTTGCCTTACACCATTTTTAAACCATCAGAAGTATGATTATAAACTACATTTGCAACTCAACTCATGATTTTTATAAAAATAAAGTTGATAAACTACAGAATGAACCAAAAAAAATATTTTTGGAGGTTGCTATTTTTGCTTCCAATGCCCTCTTATATAAAATAAAATTTTGTGACTTTGCCTTTTTTCTTAATGGGAGTCTGATTTTTTCCTTTCCTCTTGTATTGTGATTATGTTCATGTTGGCTTTGATATATATTTTTTACAAAATTCTGTGTGTTTTTATAATTAATATTATTGTTAACAAACATCATCGTACTGTAAAATATTATTTGCTTATATGTTAGTACTTTTAATTCATTTTACATAAAACTAACACTTGTGTTTTTTTTCAAAATGATTCCTAAAGCTTTGTTTTGTAATATGGTTAGTTTGTTTAAATTTTCTTGGTTTGATAAAAATAATATGCCGCTCCAGTTGTTAATATGTGAATTAATAATTGTGCCATATATATTTTGCATGAATTCTTATCAACAAATCTTCCAATTCTTCCCAAAATTGAAATTAAAAAAAAAACATTTGTTTTATAGTACCTCATATTATTAACATACTAATTATACATTAATTACCTTCCACATATTTATTAAACCAAGTAGCCCTTTCACCCTTTAACGCGCTTTTACCCCTGTATCTTTAAATTGGTAAACATTTTTATTTTTTTATTTTATTTATAATTTATTTATGTTATATTTGATTGACACACAAATCCTAAATCCATGGAACCAAAGTCCTGTGTTGAGTTGGGACGAATATATGTAAATGTTTAACACTTAAACAATCAATATTACAATGTATATTGTACAGAACAAAAAACCTCACCAAAAATACATGGCATATCCACATATAAAAGAAACATGCAACAAAATTTTTAAAAACATTAAAAATAATAATTACAAAAATTTTAATTTAAATAAACTATTTCAAATGTCTCAAAAACCATCAAGGAGTTTCTCACTCACTAAGGAAGATCCAGTCCTGAAACTCTTGTTTTTTGTTTTCATTACACAGTGTTAAACATAAAAATATTTTTTTATAATGAAATTTAACACATCTATTAAATCGTCTTTTTTGTAAATATTTTTTTTCTGATCGTTTTCGATCGTTTTGATGTACAGTGGAACTCCAATTATCCGAACTCCGACTATCCGAATCGCTTTCAGAATTTCAAAAAAAAAGACGGAAACCTACTGCAAATAGCAAAATAACGATAAAAATCCCGGTGACTACTGTCATCAAGCAGAAGCGATGTGTGTGGCTGGGCCATATACTGCAGATGCCTCCTGAAAGCCTTGCCTACTTTACAAGGCATCAGGTTCTCGACGGTCTGGACGTCCACTACTGTCTGTTTGTCGGCGGTTCATGTCAGAACTACGAGACGCGAACTTGACTTGGGATGATGCACAGAAGCTGGCAGCCGACAGAAAAGCCTGGAGGCTCTTTGTGAATACCATATGCAACTAGGAGCGGACATGGAATGATGATGATGATTTACTTGAGAAAATATCTTATTTTGTAAATCTTTTTTAACACCATGAAATGTTTACTAGTCAAATGAATCAATTGAAAAGTATTAAGTGTTTTGATTTATAAAATATGATTTATTTCCGATGTAATTATAATAAAAATGCACGAATAATAAAAATATATGGGCCTTACTTATAAACCTGGTATAAAGTTACGTCTAAGCATATTGGTAGAATAATTATGGGAATACCATCCATATTTTATCACTGTAATAAGGATGGTATTCCCATCCGTATTTCACCACTATATCTAGGCGTAACTTTATACCAGGTTTATAAGTAAGGCCCAATAACCCAAGAAATACAAGTTCTTCAGAACAGAGCTCTAAGAAACATTATTGGACTTAAACGGGATTCCCATGTCAAGAATATCTACCGACAAACAAAGATACTTCCTTTCAAGGTAATATCACTGCATGACATAACCAATACTATTTTAAATATCATCAACTTTTCTGCTCACTCAAATTTAAAATACACATTTGGTCATAATATTCATAAATACAATACGCGTTATTCAGGGAATCTTCGTGTGTCTAAGTTTCGCTCAACAAAGTTTGCCAGTAGGCCCTTGGAAAATATTGGCTATTCCGAATATAATAAACTGCCTGATGAGCTGAAGACACGAATAAATCTTTTTGATGGTGATCATTATTAATGTAGTTTATATAAGATGGTGTTTTATGTTTCTTATACAATAATGTTTTCTTTTTATTTCGGATGTGTTAATTTGTATGGTATTATGTAATGTCAAAAAAATGTTTTTTCTTATATACGGTCCCAAATGAGTTTCTAATAACTCCTGGGAGTATAATATGTAATTTTTGTATTATTTGTTTAATTAATAATAAAAAAAAACTATTACTAACTATCGAATGCAACTGACAGCGGGGAGACTATCGTCTTCTATTTTACATGTTGCTTATTAACCTGGCATAAACTTACGCCTAAGCATAGTGGTGGAATAAGGATGGTATTATTATTATCATTTAAAGATATTTTTTTTCATGGATTTATAAAAAAAACGTTTATCTATGTTTTCATTTAAATTATTTATTGTCAATTCTTGATGGAATTCCATTGTAATGATGTAATAACTTATATTTACATAAAAGTTATTTATTTATAAAATACTTGTTACACTTCCACTTATTTATTTTGACCAATAAGCGCTTTCACCCTCTAATGGGCATCTTCAGACTGGTGAATATTATACAGTGTATGGATAATTTATATAAAATTAAATATTATCTTAAGTGTAGGTACATTTTAAAATAAAACTTATTTTTAAATATACCTACACTTAAGATAATATTTAGTTTTATATAAATATCCATACACTGTATAATATTCACCAGTCTGAAGATGCCCATTAGAGTGTGAAAGCGCTAATTATTTTTTTTATTTTATTTTATTTTTCTAGAATTAACGGTACAAGTACCTTTTACATTACATACATACATAAGTATTTACAGTGGAGTATATACAGTCACAATTTTTTCAATGCTTACTTAGAAATAACGTAATTAAAATATTGATTCCACACTAAAATGTTTTACAAGTAATTGTTTATAAGCTGGAAATTTCAATAAAAATATGTCACCTAAATCCGAATGTTTATTACCCAGCGCATGTAGACGATTCAGTACTGAATTGCTAGAATATATTGAGATATGATTGTTGCAGTGATAAAGTTGAACTAGCCTAGTCACTCTAACTGGTACTTTAAAACCAATGAGGGCCAAAATTTCAGGGCTGTCCAATACTGAATCGACGATATTAAATAGAACTAATAAATCATTAATAGTTCTCCTGTCCCTTAATTTAATCAAATTCAATATATTTAATAAATAATCATAGTTACGAAACTCATTACGTATTCCTAATTTAAAATTAACATATCTCAAAAACTTATTCTGAACTCTTTCTATGGTATTGGTCAAAATAAATAAGTGGAAGTGTACCAAGTATTTTTTAAATTAATAACTTATATGTAAATATAAGTTATTACATCATCGTTTATCTATGTTATTATTAAATTAGAGAAGATAAATAGAAAGTAAAAATTTACGTCATTTTCCCACTTTACTGGAATACTCCCTTTTTTACACAAATACGCAAGCTACAAATAAAACGAAAAACGTATCCCTAACTTTATGAGGTCAACCCTGTGTTGAGTTGGGATACAACATAATGGAAAGTGGAAGCGTGGATATTATTACAGATAACTAAAAATAAAAATATTACATAAACATAAATTTAAATAAACATCTGGACAACACGCGCAAAATAACATAAACCTATGCAATGTCTCGCACTGGTCTCATACAATTTCTTCCCTCTTACAAAATCCAAACTTGTACACTTCTCTTGAAAATGGCTTTCATTTTGGAGAATTTAACATGTTTATCCAGGACAAACAGCACAAAAGAGAAATTTCTCTGATCAAAAGTCATACGTGCTTTTGGTATATCTAAGATAGAGCTAGCGTAGGTGTAATTTATTAAACGTCAGTGGTAGCACGTACTTAATAATTTTCTACCTTCAAAAAATTTGACGCTTAATTTTTTTTCCGATCGGAATAAAAATACGTTGACAGGGCCTTTTCATCGGATGATTTATTTATTTGTTCGTGGTTTAGGCAGGTGTTCTATATTTCTCAAGTATACGGCGGCAGTTAACTAGAGGTGGGAAAATTCGATCCATTAAAAAAAATGTATTGATTTTTAAACTTAAGGAGATGCAGTAGGATAACGATCATTCGTGAGTTAGGTATTTTATACGGTGCTAAGGTTGCGTAAAATTTTTGGTGTGTTCGTGATTCTGCCCAAGTTAGACGTTGACAGAAGAAATTATGTCGAGTATTCGAAGGCGTTTTTATTGCATGTTGAATAGTGAGAGTAATGGTGATGAGAAGTTGAACTGACTGCACTTAAACTACATGATGGACTGAGTGATTACGTTGAGGTGACTTGTTGGGCTGACTATTTGGGCTGACTATTTGGGCTGACTGTTCGGCAGTGGCAAGCCGTGATTTATTTTATAGGTAATCTATAAAAATGCTAATTTATTTGTACTTCATATTAGTACCTACATAACATGTAAGTAATGTAATTATAACTGACGATTTTTTTCGTGGTTCTGTGAAAATCAACTCAAACAACAATTATTATTAACCACGCGATATACATAGCTTTATTCTACACTATTTTGATAGAATACTTGCACAAAAGTTTATTAACAAATACCACAATGACATTCAGCTGATATTTCCAATATGATCTGTCATTGACAGTACTGTCAAGACTTGAGCACTGACCGATTTCTTTAAAAATGAATAATGCTTAAAACGGCTACTGCAAACGCCACCTGTCCTATGTGATATATCATTTGTCAACGGTATCCTATCAAAGAAAAATAGTCATTCGGAAATAATGTTCGAAATACTAGTTTTCAAGTAGAGAATCTTCTAATAATATTTGTAATCTGCAAGTTTGTTTTAGTACTAAAAAAGCCGACTTGGGTTACAGATGAAAATCACAGTGTTCTTTTTTGTATGGAAGAATAAGCTGAGGCAATCGGGCGCTGGCGCTGGGCACACTTTATAGATATTTTTTTGTAGAAAGATATGAACGGTGATTTATAATAAATAACATTTATTTTTCCCTAAACATGGTCACTATAAATTATTATTTTTAAAAGTCAAATATAATGGTAAGCTGTGCATAATTGCTTACTTTGACGATTCACCCTGCTGTCTGGCCTTACTTTTTGGGCTGACTGGGCGTTACTACAGTCTGTTGTCTTTATAGGCCGCGTTCCTTTTGTGAAGGGGCCTGTTGTTGTATTCCAATTGTATTGATCACCAGCGTGGGTACGCCATGCAGAGATGTTGTTTGTACCTGCCCTGCAGGCAAAAATGTGGTGTAGGAAATCGTCCGAAGATTTACATCTAACGCCTCACGCGTGGCCCTGACTTTAAGCTTCAAAGGGTTGCTCATACTTCATAAATAAAATAAGACGGTACTTACATGTAGATGAACGCTATTTACTACGAGCAAAATTAAAGTACAATAGAATGAACGAGATATGATTATTAAAGATTAAATTGATAAAAGCTGAACACTGAATTTAAAATAATGAATATTTTGTGTGGGCAACAATAAATAAGGCGCAGATCTTGAATCTTGGTAAGTTGGTGGCGGGTTGCAAAAGTCGAGATGAATGAGAAACCAGTGCGTCGGTACTTTTATAGGATTACCTACGTCACTGATCCTCTATGTTGCCAACCTGGTGAATTTATTTATTAACGGACATTGTCCATGTATGAATTTATTATCTATGGCAGTACCTGCCTATAAGGCACCACACTTTGTTCTTCATGTCTCCCTGGTAGGAACGATGTTAATGTTGTGGTCCCGTGGCTAGTGTCTCGGACTCACGGATCAAAGATCCGTGGTTCGAATCCCACTATACCCCAACTTGAATTCCATTTTCTAATAGTGAGTTATTTACAACTCGTTGAAAATTGGCCTTCAAAATTAGATATTTGCGTAAATTATAAGAACGCGAATATTTCTTTTATAAAAAAATAAATAAAATGTAATGCAGTATTGTTTATTAATTTATATTTATTTTATTTTATTTTTTGCACCACAACAGGCCAGGAGGCCCAATTACAGTGGTGAATTACATCACAGAACACCCAGGCTTGAGAAAAATCACATTTAATTTTTGTGTTCTCACCAGGAATCGAACCCGGAACCTTCCGTGCGTGAGTCAAGCGTCTTGACCACCACGGAGGCCGCCACTGTACTTTATTGTACTGTTTTCACTAAAAAAAATATATTCTGCTTCGTCGGTCATCGCTCTATTTCAGGTCCAATGATTGTATGTCTGTGTGTCATTGATCAATGGACTATAAACCCAATAGATGTATTAACAACGCCGCAGGCGGGGCGACTCCAATATTTATTTCAAACCTTATGTTTAAAGAATACGGTAAAATGTTATTATTCATCTGGTTTACTCCATACAATCTTTCATGAAAATAGAAACTATAAAAGCTTTTATTGTAGCCCTCACTGCAGTATTATCAATTTGTGATCAATCAAATACACATGGTCAGTACATTTAAATTATTCTAGCTTTTGCGTAAGACAGTGTATAATGCAGTGTTAGTTACAAATTGAGACCGCGGTCATACTTCCTGGATCCTGCTTCGAAAGGAAAAAGAACGTAACAAACACACAAAAAAAACAATAACAATTTATTGCAAGTACTCTCCGTTCGTACAAACTATGCCCGGAACTCTCCACTTGTACGCCTCGATCGAGAGTATACTTAAAATTTTCATTTAATTAACCCTTTCTATTGTAATAAAATGACATTCAGAATGCGAGCTCTAAAATTAATGGTAAATTCTAATCTTCAAGTATTTTATGATATTCTGCTTTTTTATGCACTCCGTCCACTCTATTTTACAATTCTTCTTGCGGTGCCTTATCAGGTCCCCTGACGTTGGCGAGCCCTACAGCGAAAGCATCTTGGTCCTGCGCTACTCCGAGGCTAGAACAACTGCTTGTTGGATGTACTCGCTGTAGTGATTCCAGGAAAAAGATCACCAGAGTGGTGTTCCGTTGCCTTCTCTGGTAGATTTTCCTGTCGGCATAACCTTCTCCAAGGGTTTGCAGCGTGAACGCTAACAAGTTTGTCTAGTCAATAATGTTGCCGGTGGAATGCAACTGGGCATTTGCAGCATTTAATAGAATTAGACCCTTTAGCAAGATCTGACTCATTGCGATCCTACTGACGCATGACGGTTCGAACCCCTTACGACTCTGACAATGTCTTAATCTTAAATTTTTATGATGTTAACAAATACTCATGCACTGTATTTTACAATATTAAATTGATACTTATTCACATACACATACACTCTCACAAAACGCAAAAACGCTTACTCTTACCTAAATTGGCACCCTCACATGCAAACACATACAATCATTCTATGCTGGATTATATTTACTTTATATTATTTGTGGATAACTTACTGTAATTGGTTTTATTTTATGGTTTTATGTTTATTTTATTTGACAGGCACCATTGCGCAGTTGGTTAGACTGCCAACTGTGAAACTGGCGTCGCTGGTTCGATTCCCGCTAGTTGCAAGAGAAAAGATCCAAGAAAGATTTTTTTCTTAACCGGTCTGGGTGTTGTGGTGTATTTTTTATTACCTCCTTCTATATCCCCTCTATCCCACAATTTAAAAAAATATATACTCGTATACTGAAAAACGCAAAAGAGTTTGTGTACCTTGGGAGCAGGATCACCTGGGGTACGAGATAAAAGACAAAAAGAGAAGTCGACTGCCGCATACACCAAGCAAGGCTTGCGTTTAGCAAAAAAATCAAAGATTTTTGCTTCTAATAATATGATATGTCGATGGTGATAAAATGACGAGGTTCTAAACAGAATCGAAGAAGGTAGGCACCTAATCAAAATTATCTCAGTGAGGTGAGCTTGGTGGATCGGCCACATTATGCACCATGAGGGTCTCCTGCACGACATCATAGAGGGAATGGCAGAGGGGACAAACTATAGAGGGTGCCCCCGACGGGAATATTTGGAGCAAGTGTGCGAAGATTTAAACTGCGCCTCGTATGTCGAGCTGAGGAAGGCTGCAGAAAATACAGACCAATGGAGGACAAGATGCAGGACTTTGCTGCAAACCAATCCCCAGGATTAAGACTGCGAAGAAGATATACTCGTATTTTCTGCATTGCTGTGATATCCTTAAAAAAATAGCTAAAAACAACTGCACGAAACTCCTGTACCTACATTGAGGAAACCTTTGCAGAATTCACCTAATACAAGACGCACTCAAATAGCGAAAGAAAAACGATTCGCATTCAATAGCACATTTTTTGTTTTAGAGTGTAAAATGTTTAGGAATTTTCATGACAACGATGGCCGTTTGTTTCCCGGTACCGTGTATTTCATATTTCCATGTTGCACCGCGCGTGTTTTCATTGTATTTCGTGTTCGGGCAGTAAAAATATTTCTCTTGTGACCTCATTGTGAGCGATGGAATAAAAAGTACAATTAATTTGGACGAAGTCTGGAACGGTGGATAGACCGCCATTCTGTGGTGACACGTCGCTCAGTTGATTCAGGTGTTTTCGAAATACAACTGGAAACCATTACACTACCAATGGCGATCACCTACCTGCCCACACACATAAGAGCGTTATTTAAATGAGTTTTTAAACATTTGTGACACGAAACATGTGCGTTACGTAATGATTTTTGAAAATAACGTTAAATTTTTAATTCCATGAGTTATTTTTGGTTACTTTTTAAGTACTTTGTGTAAAACGACGTAATAACACTCAAATGAGACTTTTTAATTACCATTATTCAATACACCTCTTTTAAAGTTTTTTGTAGATATTTAAAAAAATATTTTTATAAGACAACGGTCGGTCAATTGACCCCGGAACACACTACATGTATGTTCCTATGGTATTAACAAAAAATAAATGAACATATTACAACAGAGATGAAGAACAGAATTTAGTACGTACTATTATTTGGCATATGATTTATTGCTCCTATTTCTTATATTTCTTACTATAGTATTAAGTGAGTTTCTAAATTATATATCTCAATTATCATTTCAATTATGCTTTTATAAAGATATTCTGTTTCTGTTGATTTAAATGATATTCTTATTTTGTTTTTTTAATACTACTATATTTTACTATTATTTTGTTAATTTTAATGATACTACTATTTTGTATATTTGATTATGTGTGATTCTTAATTTATGTCATTTATATTTTAAAAATTATTTTTAATCTTATATCTTTTTTGCATTGTATTCTTTGGAATTTGATTATTTATTACATTTACCTTTTTTTTCTAGATTGTTATTCTATGTCATAATAATTTGATCGATTTAATTTTACTATGTATTTTTATTGTTATTTATTGTGGCTTGACACGAGCATAGCCTAAAAAGCCTTAATAAGTTCATGAATATTTAATTTTGAATGAATAAATAAATAAATAAATAGAAGTCTAGGCTTATGACCTGTCATTGGCTGGTTTAAGTGGCCACTTTACACACTGTGTAACATTCACCATTCTGCCTATGTTTAAACATCAACATTTCCTCAACTCTTCCATCTCCTGACTTTTGTGTAAATATCCGTGTTTTCACTTATTTTTTTGTGTAAGTTATGTTTGTTATGTTACTATAGTTTTTAGAAATTGTATATTTGGATACGTTTATTTATGTAAATTATTTGTGTACATATTTTTTGAATAAAAAAAAATATGACATTGAGGAGATCCTGGGGGGTGGGGACGACGTGTTGGCCTCTGTCCATACGTCTCCCTCCCCCCCCCCTTAATCTGCATAGATTTTGTATTCCTTAGGAATATTCATAATAACTTTCCTCTATGCGCAGCTGACAGAGAGTCCCCCGGGACTCTATAACAGCTGCGGGTGGATAGTGGACTTATGGATGGTGGATATCCCCTCAATGTTGACTTTTGTGAAGTAAAAGACCTGAAACCTTTATCATGTGGGTGAGATTCATCTGGCTGAACCAATTCACCTACTAGGCAACGCCTGAAAACAATTTTCTAATTCGTATACTTTTTTACGAGTTAGTTGATTCAACAATGTTTTGAGTATGTCCACATGTTTATAGACAGACTGAATTTCTTCCCTAGGGAGTTATTCAGATCTAAATTTGTTGCAACAGAGAGGGAAAACATTTTTGAGAAGAGAATTTGGAATATAGTTACACAGTGTGTAAAGTGGCCACTTATACCACCTAATGACAGGTCATAAGCCATGGCTTTACATGTAAATGCCTAGAATTCCATATTCTCTTCTCAAAAATAATTTCTCCTTATCTGTTGCGACAATTGTAGATTTAAATTTTTTGAGCGCTGAGTAAAGCGTGACAGTACCACTTAGCGGTTAAGATTTGAACAATCGGGGTAGTTACAGCGAATATGTGATGTCCGGATGAAATAATTTGCATGCGGTGCACAGCGTTCCGTTAAATACAAGCTAGACGTTAAAATTTTTAAAAGTCTCGAAAACCACTAGTGCAAAGTATTTCGCCCTAACATTGAACGCGGAGTAAATTTTGAGAGTTGTTAACGATCGTCACGTGTCGGCGACAAATATTGTGTGTGTTGCATTATTTATTTATTTATTTATGAACGGCATTTCTGCCATTTACATATATGTGGTATAAAGAGTGCTTAAAAAAAATCGAGTATGAAATATTAATATACTCGTACTGTACACATTATAAATTACTTGAAGTACATATATATTTTAAAGAAATTATACAATAACAAAATACATTAATCAATCAAATTATAACTATTCCAACCCAACTTTCTGAAGTTGATTTGCTCTTTTTGATAAAAATATGTTGGTCACTTTATTTTTTAAGTTAGGCAGAGATAAACTAAATATATCAAAATATGATGCATATTCATTCCCGGTTTTCTGTAATTTAAACATAGGTGAGTTATATTGAGCTACCGCTCGAGAATTATGACAATAAAATATTGTAGATGTTCTGCTTACCCTAGGTGGTACATAGAATGAAATCAATTTCAGTAGACCAGGGGTATCGAACATTGGTTTTATTATTTTATATAAAGTAGTAAGATCGGTCGATGTTCTTCGTTCTTGCAATTTAGTTAATTTAAAAGAGTCTAAAATTTTGTTATAATTTAATTGATTAGTAGAAAAACCCACCTTAAAATTAATACATCTAAGAAACTTATTCTGAATTCTCTCAATAGAATCTGAGAAAGTGATTTGATAAGGTGACCATTTTGGAGAATTATAATTTAGTTGGATTCTAACTAGAGATGTGTAAAGTTATTTTAATGTGTTTATATTATTAAAATCTTAATAAGTACAAATCTTAATAATTTTACAGCTTTGTTTATCGCAGCTTGACGATCATCAATGGTCGAATATGTCTTACGGCACCTTCACCGTCCTATTGAAGTCGGTGGTTTTGTGTATGTGTGCGTATTTAGGTACATGACGCATTTGCAAATAATGGACGCCGCACGATCTGAGTGGAAGCAAATAATGATATGTAAACAATCGCTAATGAATATAAGTAATTATTAATATCACTTATGCTGTAGAATTTCAGAAGTCCTTGAAATAATACAAGCTAATGAATTGGCGACGAAACAGGATCTTTGAATAGAGAATTGAAACTGAAACAAGTATGTAGCTTGAAGAGTTGAAAAGATGAAATAATAAACTAAATAAATCTTTTTTTTTTTATGTGGCTTGAAATCGCTCGCGAGAACTCCAGACGATCAGCTAGATTATTTTTATTCCATGTCCACTCCCTAGTTGGAGCATATGGTGTCCTCAAATGTAATATAAATATATATATTTTTATATACACAAATGTATAATTTATATATAAAGAAATAAACAAAAATATGTAACCAAGAAAACAAAGTTAAATTTAATAATATATTTTTTAATAAATTCATTCCTTTTCTAAAAAATAACGAGTGAGATTACATTTTAATGCATTAACAGAGTTTGTGTTAAAAACATCAAATATTTTTTCGAACTTATTTCCATACCTATGTATTCTGGATATAGGTGAATGCATTTCGAAGTTGGTACGAGAATTGTTACAATAAAATAATTCTTTAATTCTAGTGCACCTACCAGGTATTCGAATTTGAATGAGTTCAAGTAAATCAGGGCAGTCAATTATTGATTTCATTATTTTAAATAAGAATAACAAATAAGCTATAACTCTTGGGTCTGACAATTCAAGTAATCTCATTTCCCTTCTAAGAAAATCAAAATTTAAGGGTTTAACAGGTATTTTTAACTTATAGTTTATAAAGCGCAAGAATTTATTTTGTACCCTGTCAATAACATGAGAATAAATTTCATAATAGGGTAACCAAACTGAAGAATTGTATTCAAGTCTACTTCTTACTAAAGTGCAGTACAATTGTTTAACAGTAAATACATTTTACGCTACTCTCAAAACAAATCCAAGCATCTTCATTCCATCATTGGCGATCTGGGGATTATTGATGGGTCTCGTTGCACATTATTCATTCAATATGTACCAATTAAATTTTTAATTAAAATGCTTTATTAAGAATAAGGTTTTGACACTAACTTTACTTTTTATAGATACAATCAAAACATAAGATTACTTTTTTTTTTTTTTTTTAAAAAAGAAATATTTGCGTTCTTATGATTTACCCAAATATTTCATTTTGAGGGCCATTTTCAACGAGTTGTAAATAACTCACTATTAGAAAATGGGAATCAAGTTGGGGTAAAGTGGGATTCGAACCACAGACCTTTGGTCCGTGAGTCCGAGACACTAGCCACAGGACCACAACCCGTTTCGTAAAAGAATATATTTAAGAAAAATATTTTTAAAAAGTTTTCGAAAGTAGGTAAAAACATATTTTTTTTATTTTCTTTATAGTCAAACCTCTTACCTAGTTCTCTCCTATCCACGTTTTAAATTACTTTTTTTTATTTCCGCACCGACAAACACATATTCATTCACACACATTCATATACACATAAATGAATACAAACGTCGCACGCATACAATTTTATAAACTCTTTTCTTATATATTATGTATTATTAGATTAACAGTATTTTTTCAAATTGGATCTAGTATATTAAATATATTTCTGCTTATTTTTTATGAAAATAGCTGTCAAAATCCCAAGTAAATAAATAAATAAACTTATCTCATCTCGAATTTCTCATTCAGGCAAATATACCTGAGAGCAGACATCGAGTCGAAACCACTCGGTTCTATTTCATCTTACGTGTGGAGAGACAATCAATACACGCAAGTCATCTGTTTTTTTCTTTTTTCAAGTGGGAGTTGCATTATTGTTGACCTTGCTTATAATGTGCAAGGTTTATATTTTGCAAGTGTATATTATTTCCTGGCTGCCTATATCTAAGTAGTGTTGGGTAAAGGGGGGAATTTCGGCTGTAAGCACTACTTTGACAGACATGAGGTACACTCGTTTGCAAGGTAAAGTAACGTCATGCAATGTGCAATTTCCAAATCCTCTCACATCCCGGGCGTTCGCTTTAATAGGCGACAATCATCTGAAATCTCTTCGCAAACATTCGCACGTAGGGAAGAATCAATCGCATGTGTTGTTAGGCGACAAATCTCTGTTTACATACATTATAAAGTGTGAACGCGTGGGGGGTACAACACCCTTAGTAATAGCCATAATCCACGACTGAGAATTGCGACAAATGCTGTTGCCAGGATTAAAATAGCTGGTTTTAAATGTTTAGCAATTAGGGGCAGTAGGTTTTTAGGGTAGCAATTATACATTACGCTGTTTATACTATTTTCGTAATTAATCAAATTCATAGCGCATTGATCGTAAAATTCCAAGAAAAATATTTTAAGAAAATAATTGATATCCAAAAAATACAGTGTTTTTTTTTACGTTTCTGAAATGTTTTTAGAGGCTAAGCTGTTTTAGCGAAATTCTGTTTGAATTGAATGGGGAAACTAAAAATATAAATATTTCTTGTTATTGTCAATCTATAAATTGCAATTTTTGTTATCCAATATTTATTTATCTACTTCAGTAAAAATAAAAAAACGTTTTTATTTGAGTGGAATCTTGGAAGTTTCAATCGGAAGTCCGCGTCAACACCCATAGAACCGGACCACAACCCATCTCTCATTGATATGTTTTTAACTTTGTTCTCTCATCTTGAACCTTTTACATTCTGTTTTTTACAGCGTTTTTAATTTCTGCCGACAGAATAATATATTATGTTTCAAAAATAATTTTCTTTTGTAATGTAGGTTTGAAACAAACAGTAGAACTAAAAATAAAAGAAAACATATGCAGAATAGTGAATTTGATACAATACAATTAAAACCAGACATCCTAAAGTTATAATCATTGAAGAAAATATTGCGTATTTGCTTATGTAGTTTATCCGATTGATACGAAGTATTACGATCAGTTTAGGCGTAATGGAGAATATTTTTCTGGATGTTTCTTATGACCGCCTTAGACGTCGGTGGCTTTAAACTGTTTTATCTTCCTGCTTGTAGAACCAGCCTGCCAATGGTAATGCCAGTAGGAAGAGCAATGTCTATACTCAACCGTATTTCTTCGGATATCGAAATCTTTCATGTTACTGAAAGAAAGTTCAGAGGCGATAGCTTCTTTTTTCCATTCAAACTACATTGATAATTTTATTTCATGTTATGTGTACCTTGAATATTTTTTGTAGTGTACATAGATGTATTAAATAAAGAAATTGAAATACATTTAAATTTAAATTGAAAAAAAAAGTCCTGTTAATGCAAAATTCTTTATCCTTAAGATATAAGGGAATTTAAACTAGAAAAACAAAAAATATTTGAACGAAGGTAGGCATTAAAAATTTTCAGGATTTTTCAGACTGTATTTCAGTCTTACGATGGAGTTATGTTAGATTCGGGTATATGTTTTATTTAAAATTTTGTATAGTTTTATTGTGGTCCTGTGGCTAGTTTTGTGAACTCATGGATCAGAGGTCCATGGTTTAAACCTCACTCTTTCCGCAACTTTATTCCTATTTTCTAATAGTAAGTTATTTACAACTCGTTGAAAATGGCCCCCAAAATTGAAATATTTGAAAACTCAAAAATTTATGTTGTATGAAAATGGTACGAAATCTTTTGCAGTTTCTTGTAAAATAACTATTGTTCTTAATTTTGGGCCACTTAAGGGCATCATAATATGCTGCTTTACATGTTTCTTAGATAGATGTTTTCGGTGCCATGACAGATAACGGGCAGTTTCACTGTTGACAAAACGGATAATCTATTCTGCAATAAACAATAATGAACAGGTTTTTAAAGGAACATGAATGGAAACCTTTCTGAAAATCATTATTTCTCGAAATGAAGACAAAAAGAAATGAAAAAAGAATTGAAGTGGAAGAAATAAGACCGAGGATAAATGAAGTGGTAATAAAGCATTTTTTTGTTTAATTTAGAAAGCATATTTTATATAACTTATATAATATTCCAAAGGAATTTTGGGAAAAACTTTTTAAGGGACAAGCATATAACCATATTTGTTTAAAGAAGATTAAAAACGATTAGGAATATGCAAAATCCTCCTGGCCTGTTCTTGTGCAATTTTTTTAAAAAAGCAGCAAAAAATCATGATTAATCATAAATTAAGACTTAATTAAAAAAATAATCCTAAACTTGACGTTTTTACTTTTAAGAAGTATAAATATTTCAATAATGACATATATATACCAAATAGGCATACAGTAGATCAATTAAAGCAATTCAAAAAACTTCCCAAAAAAAGTTTAATTTGCACGCCCTGTTCTCATATTTCGAAATTGGTATTCTATTTTAATTCAATCTGTTACCTAATTCTTTAAAGTCTATGTGTTGCAAGAACTTCGTTAACTTCACATGTCCCATATAAATTTTGTTTTGTGATCTTATATCTACTCTACTGGTGGATGTCAGTATTAAAAGTTGAACACGGTTGACAGTTGAAGTTGACAGTTAATTTAACAGCGTAACAAGTGTGAGATGCGAGCGAAATTCTTGGTTAAAATATTTATTAAAATATACGACGTGTTCAAATTTTTCCGAATTAGACAGCAGATTTCACCCAATGTATGTATTTACACGACACAATGTTCATTGGGTCTAATCTTGCACAATATCATGTTCCAATTTCTGACCCATGAAACGAGCTTAAGGATATATATTTTGAATAGATACATTTACAATGCTTATATAGCTTTTGCTATACTATTCTGTACACAATAATTCCACGATCATAGAATTAAGAATAGTCCAGAAGGAGCGTAGAATCATATTTGAATACATCGGACGTGTCCAATAATTTCCCCACTTAGACACACTTTCGCCGCGCGCATACTTGAAGTCACCGAGTAATATTGCCAGATCGCGATGAATATAACCACAACACAAATATAAGGTAAGAAAAAAACAATATGTTAATTTTTCTAAAATTTTATTGTGCACTGGGAAACATTGATTGACCAACAGAGTAGATAAGTAAAGGGTCGTTAAATAAGATTAATTGAATAAATGAACTTTGAACTTAAAATATAAAACAAATTTTATTTTACATAAAAAGGATATTTTTATATCATGTTAAATAATATTTCATGTTTTAAAGATAATGTCGGCCAAATGTCCACCACGGCGTTGTTCAATCCGAGGTTCAATTTTCATTATTTCTCTTATTATATGAGCAAAGTAGGGTAAACATTTTTACGACTCTGGCAACACTAACGAAATTTCCATTTTGTTTCTTCGACAATCTGACCGATTGTAAAATAATTTAATTTTTAAGTAATGCATTTGTGACAAACACATTCATTTGATAATTACACATGAAATGTGATTGCATCCTGTTTCTTTAAGATCCTAGCAGTATTTCTACACTCTAAAAGGACACGGCATGGTTAAATTCGAATCAGGAGTTGCATACTGAGCGACGTCTACAAAGAAACTAATGGGTCAAAACGTAAATCTACTCATTTATGAGTAGTTGAGTCGTCTTCTGTTTGATGTGCGTATGCGGTTTCTGGACTATTCTCAATTCTATGGCCACGATATTCATATAGTAATAAATCATAAGGACTTGTCAAGAAAGTTAACATGACAGATATAGTAAAAGCAATAAAAGGTATCAACAACAACAAGACACCAATTGCCGAACACTCTTCAAGTAGATCGAAAGATCTGTTGACGAACGATAATAATGCGCTTTCTCCTCGCGGGTTCTCTGTGATTTCCTCGTCACTAGAGCAAATACGGAAAAACCTAAAACAGATCACAGCCGAAACATCCCACCCGATCTTCACATGTAACAAACACGTCGACTTTAGAAAGTTTTTAATCTTAATGACATTAATGGAATATTATTTTTTGAAGTTAACAAATGAGTAACTATCCTTTTGAAGTAAATATACACCCAATAATGGCTATATTGATTATATTGCATGATGTCACCGCGGGAAGAACGTGCCACAATCCAACTACACCAATTTCATAATGAGGATGGCCATTTTATTTTCCAGACCACATCCGGCCGTCGTTTTTATTGCAGGTTAATAACTATGGGGTCACGTGATCTGGGGGGTCACGTGTCGCGGGCCACGTGGCCAACGCCGCCCCCGGCGCTTCGCGACACGTGGCCTTTTATTCCGAACATTGTTTAACCCGATCTGTTTACGATCGCACGCAAATCGTTCATCAACACAATAGTCCAATACTTAAACTTACGTTAAAAACATTTTACACTTTGTATCGGGCGCAAAAGTCTATTCAGCAACACAGAAATTGATTGAAAAAGCAAAAAAATGTATAATGTGTACTAAACCCAGTATGTAAATTCAACACAGTGCCACAGGCGACTAATCAGGGGCACGAAAAACCCAAATATATCAAAGTTACAACACAATGATGAACATCGCGACTCACAAAAACAACTACTGCCCAACTTTTTGACTTGAAACCTGAAAAAATATTTAAACTAGAAATTTACTTATCTAGCCATAGAATTAAGAATAGTCCAGAAGGAGCGTAAAATCATTTCATTTCATTTCATTTCATTTCATTTTTTTGCACCACAACAGGCCAGGAGACCCAAATACAGTGGTGAATTACATTACAAAACAACCAGGCTTGAGAAAAATCACATTTTTAAATTTTTGTGTTCTCACCGGGAATCGAACCCGGAACCTTCCGCGCGTGAGTCAAGCGTCTTGACCACTACACCACGGAGGCCGCCATATTTGAATACATCGGACTGTGTCCGAAAATCCCCCGACTATGCCCCACTTTTGCCGCGCGCATTCGTGATGTCACCGCGTAATGTTGTACGATGGGAAAAATATAATCATAACACAAATGTAAGGTAAAAAAAAGCAATCTCTTAATTTCTCTAAAATTTTATTGTGCACGCGGAAACATTGATTGACACAACAGAGTAGATAAGTAAAGGGTCATTTAATAAGAGTAATTGAATTAATGAACTTTGATCTTAAAATATAAAACAAATTTTATTCGACATGAAACGGATATTTTTATATCATGTCAAATAATATTTGATGTTTTGAAGATAATGACGGTCAAACGTCCACCACAGAGTTGTTTAATTCGAGATTAAATTTTCTTTAATTCTCTCATTAGGTGAGCAAAGTAGGATAATTAAAATTTACTACCCTCGGCAATCTGACAGATGGAAAAATTATTTTCTTTTTTTTTTTAAGTAATGCATTTGTTATATACTCATTCATTAGCTACACGTTACACGTGAAATGTGGTTGCATGATGGTTCTTTAAGATTCCATGTAAAAAAAAATCTACTATTGAATGCAGTTATGCAGAAAGCAGCCAGTCCACAATTTCGGAAAAATGAGATATTTATGTTATCGGGTGCAGTAAGGTTGATTGTATGTTCTGCTTAAAACAGCCAGACCGCTTTCATATAAAAAACTGTATTAATCACCTCCGAAAAAAGGTGTCGATCACAAAAACGGCATTTCTCAATTTGCACAAAACACCTACAAAACTAGAAAAACCTTATGGTACTTTAAAAATTTCTTAAACTAGTCAAATACACAATAAGATTCTTGTTTGTAATATATAAAAAAACTTATGTATTCATTGTTTATCGTTTGTTAAAGTCAAAACCATTCAAACTATTGTGTAGGTTTTATAATTCACTCTTTTCACAAAATGGCTATTATCTCAGTTTCCCTTTTCTATGGCTGGCTGCTTTCTGTATAACAACGTTCAACTAAGGAACGAAAAATAAAGAAATATTTTTATTAATAGAAATGTAAGCACTAATCATTCTACCATCATCGTTTCATGTCCGCTCCCTAGTTGGAGCATATGGAGTCCACGAAGATCCTCCAGCTCCTGTACATCCTCCCAAGTCAGGTTCGCGCCCTGTAGTTCTGACATGAACAGCAGACGAACAGTCAGCAGTCCAGGACCTCGAGAACCAGATGCCTTGTAAAGGATGCAAGCCTGATTTTAAGGCTCTCATGAGGCATCCGCACTATATGGCCTTGCCAACCGTATCACCGTCACCTCATGATAGTTGTCACCGGAGTTTGCTACGTGATAAATTCAGAATGTTTTCCAATTCGTTTTTTGTATATAATTTATGGGTTTCACTACTTCGTGTCGTTAAACTGAGTCAGTTTAGATATTTTTTTTTAATGAAAATCAAAGCTTAGTCGACTAATTGAGATTCAGATAATTCTCCAGATAAGATTTTAAGAGACGACGAATTCGCATCAAACAAGCCAAAACGAAAATTTCACCGCTTATCAGTTCACGGTTTTTTTCTTTTCTTTTCTAAATAAAAATAAATATTTGCGTTTTTATGATTCATCAAAATATGTTATTTTTAAGGCCTTATTTAACGAGTTGTAAATAACTCACTATTAGAAAATAGGAATCAAGTTGGGGCAGAGTGGGATTCGAACCACGGACCTTTGAGCCGTGAGTCTGAGACACTAGCCACGGTACCACTACCCGATTTACGTCTTCGATATTATTTTCTCTCAATTTCCAGCCACAATGCCTCCTCCTTCTAATAATGTATATGATTGCCCATGCGGCTTAACTGTCGGATCATCTCCCATCCTTTATCAAAGATGTTTCTCTGTTAAAATCACGCCTGAAGAAATATCTCTTTTCTCTTTCTTAATCCCTTCTCTTTTTCCTAGTCTTAATTAACTTTTTCTTATTGAAGACTAGTATCGATATTTATTAATTTATTAACGCATATTACTAGTTCTATTTGTGTATTGTTTATTTTGTCCGCATACGTTTTGAATTTAAAATGATATAAATTTGACATTTTATTTTATTGGTTTATCGGTCAAATAATTAACGTTTGCTTATTGGCACCAATGTACGAATACGAACGTACAAAGAGTTTTTTTTCAATCTCTGAAGTGGATTAATCATTACTTTAGATAAATTGTAAGGTAAATTATTTTCCTTTGCTCTTTAGCGAAAAGCTTGTATGGGTTTAATAAACTCTTGAATATCTTTAAGTTTAAATACGTTGCATATTTTTGTTTAGACAAAGCGAAGACTCCTGTCTGAATTAATTTATCAAATACAATATAAAACACAAGTAAGTAGTCAGAGACAACAAAATACTTCATAATCTTATTATCTGAAAGCTAATATTTGCTTGGGATGCATCACGTTTTGATATAAGTAAACTTATCTAAGAAGAATATAGAACATTGGACATTGTTCTCAACAATTCTTATCGTTTACTGCAGTATTTAGTCATACATATCATATTTAAATAAATAAACACATTTAACTGTTGCTACATAGATATTTCAGAAACAAAAGACTTGAAACTGGCTTACGTGTAAAATGATATATCTTAATATCTTGGTGTATACATAGACTAAAACTTAAAATGAAAAGACCATATTAGTGAACTAGTTAAACGAATTAGATGTATATACGAGTACATATTTATAAGATTAAGGAATATTTTAAAAATCAATAATTTCAAAATAGCTTATAACTCAGTTATACAATCTTTGTTACAATATGGTATTGTAGGATAGGGTGGTTCAGACGCCAATATATTAAACCCTCTTAAAACAGTACAAAGATTAATTATTATAGTAATTCTTAAGAAATCCTCAACATTTAATACGGAAAGTCTTTATAAAATATTTAAGGTTCATACAGTAGACACTCTTTATAAAATAAATTCTATTATACAAATTTATAAAAAATAAAAAATAAAAGAATTTGACCAACATAATATTAAAATTCCTAAATTCTAAACAAGTTATGGTCAAAATAGCTTTGTCTTCAAAGGTGTAAAAATTATAATAATCTTCCCAATGAACCAAAAAATATTAAAAATAATATTTCAATAAATAAATTTAAAGTAAATCTAAAGAAATTTTTTGAACACGTGTAAAAGCTACATTAAATTTTGATTAGTATGAATCTATTAGTGTTTTATGTTTTTTTCTTTAAATATCCTATGTTTTTATTTTTTTCTCATGTACTCGTATTTAAAATGATATAAACTCTAATAAATAAACAACTACAACAGTGTAAGTCACCCTCCAAGCACAAGAGATATTCTCCTTTTTTGGAGAGTTGTATAAGATATAGATAACATTTACTAGATGTGTAAAAGTATAAAATTTAAAAAAAACATTTACCTTTTATGAAATTTTAATAATAAAATAATAATAAAAAAAATCTTTAATGGGTTAACACAATTGTATTAAAAATTGATTG
This sequence comes from Micrasema longulum, assembly GCF_059751315.1. Taxonomy (NCBI): domain Eukaryota; kingdom Metazoa; phylum Arthropoda; class Insecta; order Trichoptera; family Brachycentridae; genus Micrasema; species Micrasema longulum. Next base: position 158,088 of record NW_028279681.1, read on the forward strand.
TATATCAACATTAAAAAGTGTCAACAAATTTCCATTTACCGCATCTTTGTCCAATAAAAAACACAAATAAAATCATCATCCTCATCATCATTACCATTCCGCATTCAATGGTGCATAGGGCTCTGCATTGGGAGACCAATCGCAGCGAATCGTGATCATTCTTGTAACACAAAGGTAAAATGAAAGAGTTGATTATAAATTCTTTTTCGGAAGTCCGTAACCTTCGAGTTTACTTGACAGTAAACTTCCGTATTACAAACTTTTACTGCATAAAAAAGCTTGCAAAATGTTAGAATCCTCAATACGATGTATACATAAATCGCATTGAGCATATTCCAAACTCTTGTCGTAGACAATTAGATTTAAAAAATGACGTTGTGTTTTCAAGCACGCCTGAGTCCGCTAGCTTTCATAAATTGTTTAACCCTGCAACTTAACGTATCATAATCGGGTTGTGGTCCCGTGGCTAGTGTTGCGGACTCACTGATCAAAGGTCCGAGGTTCGAACCCCACTCTACCCCAACTTGAATTCCATTTTCTAATAGTGAGTTATTTACAACTCGTTGAAAATGGCCACCAAAATTGAAATATTTGGGTAAATTATAAGAACGCTAATATTTCTTTATTATAAAAAAAAAAACATGTTAAATATGAGCTTTGTTTAACAAAATAAAAATAATCGGATTGATATCCCACATATTGCCGCAAACATTTCGTATGGAGTCCCTGTTCGTAGAATTCGTCATTCTGTATTCACAGACAAAATACATGAAAAACTACTCTTCAAAGAATACAGGCATCTACATGTTACACTATTAAAACAACCGTTTAAAAGGTTATGAAAGACATCCCACATGTATATTTTATATACCACCTGCATCTAATGAATTGTTTTGCTATTTTTGTGATAAATGTTCATTAAACAGAGGGAGAGGAGAGGGGTGTAGAGATTTCTTTTTTTTTGTTTTAACGTATAAGCACTTTACGATATCTTCTCCTTTTGATATTATTTTGTATTATTTTATCTTGTTTTTTTCTTATCTCATTGTGTATTCGTTATGATATATGAATGTGAAATTTGTAATGAATCTTTAAATATGACCGAAGAATTCTTAACGATTTGTTAATATTATTCAAAATTGTCAAGGCGAAATTGGGCAGCCCTGAACTGTTGTCACTTATTATTTTCAAGGTACCGATGAGTGACTAGGCATGTTCAATATTGTAAAACCGTACCGTTGAAAAATTATAATGAGTAACTATAAAATAAAAGTATAATAAGTACTAGCAACTCCATACTGAATCGGCCACATGCTCTAGGCAATAACACTCAGATTTAGAAGACGTATTTTAGTCGCGATTACAATCATATAAACAATTACTAATAAAACGTTTCAGCGCTTCTATAGAATTAAATAAATATTTCAATTAAGCCCTCAGTAAGTACTAAACGTTTTAAGTTAATACCGTTTATTACAAAGCGTATTTTCTACTATCTGATTATACTACTGATTCTTTTAGTGAAACCATATTACACAATTATTTAATTTTTCTAGTTCATTTTTAAATTCCTTTTTCTTGAAAGTTAGGGTCAAAGCACCAGTAAATGACCATTGGTTAATAAAACACAATATAATAAGAATTGCTACATGTGTCCAGTCAAAAAACTTTTAACACTAGAAACTATGACAAAAGCAGTAGGCTGACACATCTTTAGGTAAGAAACAAATCTATCAGTTTTGAACTTTATGTTGTCAAAATGTAATAAATAGTGCGTCTTCCCGTTATTGTTCTGAGATTGATAGTGTTTTTATGAGGAAAGGTGTGGTGTTTTATTTGATGTTATTTCTTATGCAATTATTTCAATATATCCATATTCTAATGTGCTAGGGTGTTTTATAATGTTATGATGTAACTAAATCTGAGTATTATTTTTACTGGGGCAGTAGCGGTCATTCACTTGTGATTCTGGTATTTTTATATAGTAATATTAATTATAATTTTTATACTCGTATTTTAATAAAAAAGTAAAAGTAATTAGAAAAATTAATGTGTTTTTTATTGTTTTCTTTTATTTCGCACGCTTAAATAATTAAATTTATACCTTTAATGTGGATTTCACTACAAGCTGAACCTTAAACGGTCATTCATTGGTGCTTTGACCCTATCTATATATCGTAATTTTAGGTTTATATAATAAATTTAAGTTAATTTTATACTCTCCAATGATAAATTGTATTATTTTTAATTGTATACCTTATTAATGTGCGAAATATTATATACAAAAAAAAGGTATTTGCACCGTGAACTTTGGTAAAATAAATAAAAAAACTTAGTTAAAGACTATGATTTCCATAATAAATAATAAAGTTTGGTAGCTAATTTTAAGGCGCCGAAAAGAAGAGTGTTAAAAAATGCAAAAAGTTCGGATAGGCGAGAAGCAGACTGATTTATTTAAAAAGATTTTTTCAATTATTATTATTACTTATTTTATTTAGTTCTATGATTAACATAGTCAAATATATATTTACAATAAATAAATATCCCAACACTTCTTGCAGCTACAGAGCGCATGGACGGTTGGGATTCTAGTTTCTCGTCTCTAATTATGATATATATGAGCTAGATAACAGAACGTCTTGCAGCTACAGAGCGCATGGACA